>NC_092161.1:15864736-15922236 GCF_045791955.1 Oncorhynchus clarkii lewisi | reverse complement strand
TGGCACCTTAAATGGGGAGGGTGGGCTCATAGCAATGGGTGGAAAGCAATTATTGGAATGGCATCGAACACATCAAACACATGGTTTCCATCTGTTTGATATCATTCCATTCACTCCATTCCAGCCATTATTATGAGCCATTCTACCCTCAGCAGACTTCACTGCAGTGGAAGGTAACAAGATCATTAGCATGCAGCCACATGCGCTGATCTGAGGAATCCAGGAAAGACACTTGAGATTCATTCACTATCTGTGTGTGTGTGTGTGTGTGTGTGTGTGTGTGTGTGTGTGTGTGTGTGTGTGTGTGTGTGTGTGTGTGTGTGTGTGTGTGTGTGTGCGCGCGTGCGTGTGTGTGTGTACATCACACATACCTCTTAGGTTTCTCCCTACTGTAAGTAATCTAGTGCCCTGGAATAACTCACCACTCCACTAGTCCATTGTGCAGAATTAAATAAAAAAAATGGTGGTCTCAAAAAAGACTCTTCTTCTTTTTAGAGACCACAAAAATGATTTGAAATTCTGCACAATGGACTAAACCATGCATGGGTATCTGATGACTTCAAAAAGAAAACCACATTTCAACCAGAATATGATATTAATTTCACATCCAATGCCAGATTCTGCTTGTAGATTGGCCCTGTATTGTACCAGAAGGTGTGGCATTAGCCAAGAGGCAGCAGGCATTTAGTTCCACAGACAACCCGTCTGTGTATTCTCTTGGTCTCTCTAATTCAGTACAGTGAGGTGGTCCATAGTGTAGAAGTGTGTTTGTAGTCAACACAGGTGTGTGGCTATGATGTTTTATTACAGGTTTGTTCATGTTTCAGATATGTTCAATATGAGTTCAATGTGTGGCTTCAAAGATGCAATATTCACAGCTGTCCCATGGTCATTCCAATACATTATATACAGTATACCCATTGATTGTTGATGATTATAAACTGGGTGGTTTGAGCCCTGAATGCTGATTGGCTGACAGCTGTGGTATATCAGACTGTATATCACAGATATGACAAAATAAAAAAATGTTCTGCTCTAATTACATTGTAAACCAGTTTATAATAGCAATTAGGCACCTCAGGGGTTTGTGGTATATGACCAATATACCACGGCTAAGGGCTGTATCCAGGCCCCCCGCGTTGCGTCGTGAGTAAAAACAGCCCTTAGCCGTGGTATATTGGCCATGTACCACAACCTCTCATGCCCTATTGCTTAAATATAGCATAAATGCCTGATGAGCTGCCTTACCCCATAATAACTCAAAATAAACTGGTACATTCATGATATAAACCAACTATAGTATGTAATAACCATGAATACTTTCTGGTACGTTTTTGTCTCAGGGTTAACGAGAGATTAACCGTGAGAGGAACTAGAGTTCTGAAGTGAAAACACACACGAGACAGTCTGCATTGCACTCCACACTGCCTTCAACACCCTGGACAAAATGAATACTTATGTAAGAATGCTGTTGATTTGTCATAAAAACAGACTACACCACCTGTTGGAGGTTTGTAGCACCAGGACTCTTAACTATAAAACCTTCTAGTTCCAGTGACCAGTATGGAACCATGGTAACCATGAAACACAAGTTGGCAAGATTTCATCAAAAAGTGTGAACACAAAAAAATAAAAATAATGTATAGGTAGACTGGAAATGTATCAAACACAATGTAGGCCACTAAAGGGATTATGGTGGAATAAATCCCTCTAAAGGGGTTAGGGTGGAATAAATCCCTCTAAAGGGGTTAGGGTGGAATAGATCCCACTTAAAGAGATAGGGTTGAATAGATCCCAGTGAAGGAGGTAGGGTGGAAACGATCCCACTAAAGGGATTATGGTGGAATAGATCCCACTAAAGGGGTTGGGGTGGAATAGATCCCACTAAAATACTTAGGGAGGAATAGATCCTACAAAAAGGGGTTTGGATGGAATAGATCCTACTAAAAGGGTTTGGGTGGAATAGATCCCACTAAAGAGGTTAGGGTGGAATAAATACTACTAAAGGAGTTAGGGAGAAATATAGATCCCACTAAAATACTTAGGGAGGAATAGATCCCACTAAAAGGGTTATAATGGAATAGATACCACTAATGGTGTTACGGTGGAATAGATCCCACTAAAAGGGTACAGATAGAATAGATCCCACTAAAGGGGTTAGGATGAAATAGATCCCACAAAAAGGGGTTCAGATTAAATAGATCCCACTAAAGGGGTTATGGTGGCCTAGATCCCACTTAAGGGGTTGGGGTGGAATAGATCCCACTAAAGGGGTTAGGATGGAATAGATCTCACTAAAGGGGTTATGGTGGAATAGATCCCACTAAAGGGGTTAGAATGGAATAGATCCCACTAAAGGGGTTAGGATGGAATAGATCCCACTAAAGGGGTTAGGGTGGAATAGATCCAACTAAAGGGGTTAGGATGGATTAGATCCCACTAAAGGGGTTAGGATGGAATAGATCCCACTAAAGGGGTTATTGTGAAATAGGTCCCACTAAACGTGTTAGGGTGGAATAGATCCCACTTAAATACTTAGGGAGGAATAGATCCCACTAAAGAGGTTCAGATGGAATAGATCCCTCTAAATGGGTTAGGGTGGAATAGATTCCACTAAAGGGGTTAGGATGGAATAGATCCCATTAAAGGGGTTAGGGTGGAATAGATCCCACTAAAGGGGTTAGGATGGAATAGATCCCACTAAATTGGTTAGGATGGAATAGATCCCACTAAAGGGGTTAGGATGGAATAGATCCCACTAAAGGGGTTAGGGTGGAATAGATCCAACTAAAGGGGTTATTGTGGAATAGATCCCACTAAAATACTTAGGGAGGAATAGATCCCACTAAAAGGGTTATAATGGAATAGATACCACTAATGGTGTTACGGTGGAATAGATCCCACTAAAAGGGTACAGATAGAATAGATCCCACTAAAGGGGTTAGGATGAAATAGATCCCACAAAAAGGGGTTCAGATTAAATAGATCCCACTAAAGGGGTTATGGTGGCCTAGATCCCACTTAAGGGGTTGGGGTGGAATAGATCCCACTAAAGGGGTTAGGATGGAATAGATCTCACTAAAGGGGTTATGGTGGAATATATCCTACTAAAGGGGTTAGGATGGATTAGATTCCACTAAAGGGGTTAGGATGGATTAGATCCCACTAAAGGGGTTATTGTGAAATAGGTCCCACTAAACGTGTTAGGGTGGAATAGATCCCACTTAAATACTTAGGGAGGAATAGATCCCACTAAAGAGGTTCAGATGGAATAGATCCCTCTAAATGGGTTAGGGTGGAATAGATCCTACTAAAGGGTTTCGGATGGAATAGGTCCCACTAAAGGGTTATGGTGGAATAGATCCCACTAAAGGGGCTTGGATGGATTAGATCCCACTAAAGGGGTTAGTTTGGAATAGCTCCCACTAAAGGGGTTAGGATGGAATAGATCCCACTAAAGGAGTATGGGTGGAGTAGATCCCACTAAGTGGGTTAGGGTGGAATAGATCCCACTAAAATACTTAGGGAGGACTATATCCCACTAAAGGGGTTCCAGTGGAGTAGATCCCACTAAAGGTGTTGTGGTGGAATAGATCCCATTAAAGGGGTTAGGATGGAATAGATCCAACTAAATTGGTTAGGATGGAATAGATCCCACTAAAGGGGTTAGGATGGAATAGATCCCACTAAAGGGGTTAGGATGGAATAGATCCCACTAAAGGGGTTAGGATGGAATAGATTCCACTAAAGGGGTTAGCATGGAATAGATCCCACTAAAGGGGTTAGGATGGAATAGATTCCACTAAAGGGGTTAGCATGGAATAGATCCCACTAAAGGGGCTTGGATGGAATAGATCCCACTATAGGGGTTATGGTGGAATAGATCCCACTAAAGGTGGTTGGGTGGAATTGGTCCTACTAAGGAAAAATACAATCTCAAGTTTTTAGGGGATTGGAGAACTCTGGCAGCCTGCCCACTCCTTGTTTTACTCCAAATCTGTCCACTAATCTGAGGTTAACAGTACCAGTCCAGTTTTCAAATCAATAGATACAGTAATAATCCAATCTTCAACCTCAATTCTCAATACTTTAAAAGCAGTTGTCCATCCTTTTAACAGCATTGAGCCAGGTGTAGCAGATAATGTTAAACAGGAGTAAAACAAGTAAAAGCATTTAAAACATTTCCCATTCATTTTTACTTTGTGATCCAGTCCGGATTTTGCCGCTGATCAGTCTGATGCTCCTTCGAAAGTCATTTGTTGCTCTTCCCCGTTTTTCCAGTTCCAGTGTTTCGCAAGACATCCTTCCATGGCTTTGTCCTGAACCAGCAGTTACCCTGCTAGTCTTCACCTGCTGTTGTCTTTGTCCTGAACCAGCAGTTTCCCTGCTAGTCTTCACCTGTTGTTGTCTTTGTCCTGAACCAGCAGTTTCCCTGCTAGTCTTCACCTGTTGTTGTCTTTGTCCTGAACCAGCAGTTTCCCTGCTAGTCTTCACCTGTTGTTGTCTTTGTCCTGAACCAGCAGTTTCCCTGCTAGTCTTCACCTGTTGTTGTCTTTGTCCTGAACCAGCAGTTTCCCTGCTAGTCTTCACCTGTTGTTGTCTTTGTCCTGAACCAGCAGTTTCCCTGCTAGTCTTCACCTGTTGTTGTCTTTGTCCTGAACCAGCAGTTTCCCTGCTAGTCTTCACCTGTTGTTGTCTTTGTCCTGAACCAGCAGTTTCCCTGCTAGTCTTCACCTGTTGTTGTCTTTGTCCTGAACCAGCAGTTTCCCTGCTAGTCTTCACCTGTTGTTGTCTTTGTCCTGAACCAGCAGTTTCCCTGCTAGTCTTCACCTGTTGTTGTCTTTGTCCTGAACCAGCAGTTTCCCTGCTAGTCTTCACCTGTTGTTGTCTTTGTCCTGAACCAGCAGTTTCCCTGCTAGTCTTCACCTGTTGTTGTCTTTGTCCTGAACCAGCAGTTTCCCTGCTAGTCTTCACCTGTTGTTGTCTTTGTCCTGAACCAGCAGTTTCCCTGCTAGTCTTCACCTGTTGTTGTCTTTGTCCTGAACCAGCAGTTTCCCTGCTAGTCTTCACCTGTTGTTGTCTTTGTCCTGAACCAGCAGTTTCCCTGCTAGTCTTCACCTGTTGTTGTCTTTGTCCTGAACCAGCAGTTTCCCTGCTAGTCTTCACCTGTTGTTGTCTTTGTCCTGAACCAGCAGTTTCCCTGCTAGTCTTCACCTGTTGTTGTCTTTGTCCTGAACCAGCAGTTTCCCTGCTAGTCTTCACCTGTTGTTGTCTTTGTCCTGAACCAGCAGTTTCCCTGCTAGTCTTCACCTGTTGTTGTCTTTGTCCTGAACCAGCAGTTTCCCTGCTAGTCTTCACCTGTTGTTGTCTTTGTCCTGAACCAGCAGTTTCCCTGCTAGTCTTCACCTGTTGTTGTCTTTGTCCTGAACCAGCAGTTTCCCTGCTAGTCTTCACCTGTTGTTGTCTTTGTCCTGAACCAGCAGTTTCCCTGCTAGTCTTCACCTGTTGTTGTCTTTGTCCTGAACCAGCAGTTTCCCTGCTAGTCTTCACCTGTTGTTGTCTTTGTCCTGAACCAGCAGTTTCCATGCTAGTCTTCACCTGTTGTTGTCTTTGTCCTGAACCAGCAGTTTCCCTGCTAGTCTTCACCTGTTGTTGTCTTTGTCCTGAACCAGCAGTTTCCCTGCTAGTCTTCACCTGTTGTTGTCTTTGTCCTGAACCAGCAGTTTCCCTGCTAGTCTTCACCTGTTGTTGTCTTTGTCCTGAACCAGCAGTTTC
Organism: Oncorhynchus clarkii lewisi; assembly: GCF_045791955.1. Classification (NCBI taxonomy): domain Eukaryota; kingdom Metazoa; phylum Chordata; class Actinopteri; order Salmoniformes; family Salmonidae; genus Oncorhynchus; species Oncorhynchus clarkii. The sequence continues at coordinate 15,916,461 of NC_092161.1, read as the reverse complement.
CCTGCTAGTCTTCACCTGTTGTTGTCTTTGTCCTGAACCAGCAGTTTCCCTGCTAGTCTTCACCTGTTGTTGTCTTTGTCCTGAACCAGCAGTTTCCCTGCTAGTCTTCACCTGTTGTTGTCTTTGTCCTGAACCAGCAGTTTCCCTGCTAGTCTTCACCTGTTGTTGTCTTTGTCCTGAACCAGCAGTTTCCCTGCTAGTCTTCACCTGTTGTTGTCTTTGTCCTGAACCAGCAGTTTCCCTGCTAGTCTTCACCTGTTGTTGTCTTTGTCCTGAACCAGCAGTTTCCCTGCTAGTCTTCACCTGTTGTTGTCTTTGTCCTGAACCAGCAGTTTCCCTGCTAGTCTTCACCTGTTGTTGTCTTTGTCCTGAACCAGCAGTTTCCCTGCTAGTCTTCACCTGTTGTTGTCTTTGTCCTGAACCAGCAGTTTCCCTGCTAGTCTTCACCTGTTGTTGTCTTTGTCCTGAACCAGCAGTTTCCCTGCTAGTCTTCACCTGTTGTTGTCTTTGTCCTGAACCAGCAGTTTCCCTGCTAGTCTTCACCTGTTGTTGTCTTTGTCCTGAACCAGCAGTTTCCCTGCTAGTCTTCACCTGTTGTTGTCTTTGTCCTGAACCAGCAGTTTCCCTGCTAGTCTTCACCTGTTGTTGTCTTTGTCCTGAACCAGCAGTTTCCCTGCTAGTCTTCACCTGTTGTTGTCTTTGTCCTGAACCAGCAGTTTCCCTGCTAGTCTTCACCTGTTGTTGTCTTTGTCCTGAACCAGCAGTTTCCCTGCTAGTCTTCACCTGTTGTTGTCTTTGTCCTGAACCAGCAGTTTCCCTGCTAGTCTTCACCTGTTGTTGTCTTTGTCCTGAACCAGCAGTTTCCCTGCTAGTCTTCACCTGTTGTTGTCTTTGTCCTGAACCAGCAGTTTCCCTGCTAGTCTTCACCTGTTGTTGTCTTTGTCCTGAACCAGCAGTTTCCCTGCTAGTCTTCACCTGTTGTTGTCTTTGTCCTGAACCAGCAGTTTCCCTGCTAGTCTTCACCTGTTGTTGTCTTTGTCCTGAACCAGCAGTTTCCCTGCTAGTCTTCACCTGTTGTTGTCTTTGTCCTGAACCAGCAGTTTCCCTGCTAGTCTTCACCTGTTGTTGTCTTTGTCCTGAACCAGCAGTTTCCCTGCTAGTCTTCACCTGTTGTTGTCTTTGTCCTGAACCAGCAGTTTCCCTGCTAGTCTTCACCTGTTGTTGTCTTTGTCCTGAACCAGCAGTTTCCCTGCTAGTCTTCACCTGTTGTTGTCTTTGTCCTGAACCAGCAGTTTCCCTGCTAGTCTTCACCTGTTGTTGTCTTTGTCCTGAACCAGCAGTTTCCCTGCTAGTCTTCACCTGTTGTTGTCTTTGTCCTGAACCAGCAGTTTCCCTGCTAGTCTTCATCTGTTGTTGTCTTTGTCCTGAACCAGCAGTTTCCATATTAGTCTTCATCTGTTGTTTCAAAGCATTTAACAAAAATACATTTGAAAGGGAACGTCCTGTGGAAACACACCCAACTCTCTGTAAACACACATTTATTTTTATTTTACCTTTATTTAACTAGGCAAGTCAGTTAAAAAACAATTCTTATTTACAATGACGGCCTAGGAACAGGGGGTTAACTGCTTTGTTCAGGAGCAGAAGGACACATTTTTACCTTGTCAGCTCAGGGATTCGATTTATCAACCTTTCAGTTACTGGCCCAACGCTCTAACCACTAGACTACCTGCCGCCCCATGTACAACCCCCAAATTGACTCATCTAATAGAGATGACACTCAGTTCATGAAACAGATCAAGTTCAGATCAATAGAATGCAGTCAGATCAGAGATCTGGTTATTTATATGGAGTTGGTAGGATGTCAGTAGCAGAGCCTTAGTGGTAGAAAAGGTGGGTAAACACTGAACACCAGTCCAGATGACAGGCGTAGTAGGTGCGTGGTGCAGTAGGTGCGTGAATGCTATTCACCAAATAAAAAGGTGCATGTTTCCCCTGCAATTCTTCCTTGTGTGACCAGAGTTTAAAGTTTTAAAGCCACGTCATCCTTATGTGTTACTATTTTTAACTCTGTGGTTATTTATAGAATGTTGTGACGTTCTTAGAATACCACTGATAATGCTGATATCAGCAGGAAGGAATCATGAAGATAATCATTGATCATCTTTCTCTCTCTAGGTCTGATTACGCTCTACTCTGACCTTGGGTGATTGTCTGCCATTGTGTGTGTGTGTGTGTGTTTGTTTGGTGTGTGTCTATGTGTGTCCATGTGCGTGTGTGTGTGTGTGTGTGTGTGTGTGTGTGTGTGTGTGTGTGCGTGCGTGCGTGCGTGCGTGTGTGTGTGAGTGTGTGTGTCGTCACAATATTTCTAGGCCTTGCAAAGGGATTATGGGGCAGAGCCGTGGTCGAGTGGGTAATACTTCCGGCTCTATGCACATGTACGATTCCCTGTTAGAGACGGCGGATCAATGCCTCAAGTTCCCAGATAATGTTGGAATGTTCCCGACACATGTTGGATTTCATCACATACAAAAAACACATACTTAATCATCCGTACACAGGTAAGAATGAATAAAGGTTCCTAAACCAGTGTTTTATCAATAGTTCATACACACACACTCCCTGTGTGGAGGAGGAATGATACAAGAAGACATGGTAGTCTATAAACAGGTCTAGCAGCATGAACAAACGTAAAGATGGTGCTGAAAAGCAGAGAGAAGAGGTTGAAGTCCCTTGAGGCTGATGCAGTTAAATGTTTTAAAATAACACATTTTTCATTTGGCGCCGTTACCAGTCAATCATCGCAGTCTTGTGAGCCTGAAAGCCCTGGTAGCAAACAGGAAAGAGAGCAGAGAGAGCAGGCCATTGAGCCCAGCGATACCAGTTCAACTGTTAGTCAAGGTTTTGCAGCTGAAGTGGTAAGACAGAAGACAATAGGGATAAGATAAGCAATGTTTGGGTTTGGCTAGCTGGCTATTTAGCTATATCGGGTGCCTTTTGTGAAACAAGATCTCGTCAATGTCACTTTTCACGAACTGACCAATCACAGCCTGGATGTGGTTGACGTGCTATACAGCAAACTTTGGAAATGTTGAACTCATTGTTATGCATGAATGGTTATGATTAGTGACAAGTTAGTTCTTCAGCATTAACAAATTTGAGACTAACCACCAATGTAGACCATTTTTCTTGTACAAGGATTTAATGACGAAACAAAACCTACAAACATTATAGACAAATGTTGGTTAGATATTTCTTAAACTGCTGTATTGTCCAATTGGAATTAATATTATACTAGTGGTATATAGAATACTATTATATGAAATTATATGAATATACAAACATTATATAATTAATATATTAATATAATTCTAACGTTATACTATTATATTAACATTATACTTTTTATTTAATGTTATAATATTATACTAATATACTAATTTATAGGAATTACTCATCCAGGTTGAGGATAGTGCATCTGCAGTGGACAGATGTAGATTGAGCCAGAGCCAGAATACCACTGCCACCCCAAGTTTGATTATTTTAAGAGACCGAAGTCATGGGACCTAGATATGTTTTTTAGTTTCCACTCCCAACAAAAGTGTGAAAAGTCTATGGTGCAGAAGGTTTTCTTTTGTAAAGATGGGACCAACAGGAAGTAGCTGTCATACAGTGAAGAGAACCATGCTTTATTCTGCTTCATTTGTATGGCATTTGCAAAGCCCATAGAGAACAGCCCTTTCATGAATGGAATGGCAGACTGGAAGCATATCCATCAGAGAGTGGAAGAGCATGAGAAGAGCATTATGTATAGAGGTCATGCTGAGGCCTACTCTCTAAGGTCCTCCAAAGGTAACATTGAGAGCCTGTTCATCGGCAGTCAGATGTCTGCTCATAGAGAGCAAGTGTGCAGAGGAAGGCATGTGCTAGAGCGCATTATAGATGTTGTTAAAGGCAAGAGGGGTCTAAGCTACAGAGGCATGCAGTCTGAAGCAGCTTATACGCTAGATGACAGCAGCATTGACCATGGCAACTTTTTAGAGATTATCATTCTGCTGGGAAAGTACGACCTGTGTATGAAAGAGTATCTCACTGCCTGCATAGAGAAAAGCAAAAAACTGCGTCCTGGTCAAGAGGGGGCAGAGCCTCTCATCACTCTTTTATCAAAGACTACCATCCAACACACAATGCAGGCCACCATAGCAAGTGAAATCCAGGAAGCTGGTATGTTTTCAGCCCAGATTGACACTACGCAGGACATTACAACACAAGATCAATGCTTTGTCATAGTCAGGTATGTGACGGACGTCATCCATGAGAGGCTTGTGGCTGTGGTGAAATGTGAGGCATCCACTGGACTATACTTTGTCCAGGTACTGAGTGAAGTACTGAGTACTGGAAAACATGAAGCTTGACATCAGCAAGTGCCTTGGCAATTCCACTGATGGAGTCTCCAATATGCAAGACTAGTATAAAGGCTTCTCTGCCCTGCTCTCTGCATAGTCCACCAATCAAGTGCATGTGTGGTGCTATGCACACATGTTGAACCTTGTTTTGGTAGACAACAAAGAGTGTCTTGGCAAGTGGGTAATTTTTTCTCTCATTAACAACATAGCTGTGTTCTTCCGTGAATCCTACCAGAGGATGAACATTTGGGAGAAGGAGAGCAAGGACCCAAGACACAGATGTCTTGCTCCAATTGGAGAGACAGGCTGGTGGGCAATGCCTTAAAGAAAGTCTTTGGAGCTTTTGGAAATCCCGATGAGGGTCTGTATGTTTCAACCATACAAGATCAGAAAAACATCAATGCTAATCAAATCAAATAAATTTTTATTAGTCACATGCACCGAATACAGTACAATGCTTACTTACGAGAGCCCCCAACCAACAATGCAGTTTCAAAAAATACGGATAAGAATAAGAGATAAAAGTAACAAGTAATTAAAGAACAGCAGTAAAACAACAATAACGAGACTATATACAGGGGGGTATCGGTACAGAGTCAATGTGCGGGGGCACTGGTTAGTTGAGGTAGTATGTACATGCAGGTAGAGTTATTGAAGTGACTATGCATAGATGACAACAACAGACAGTAGCAGTGATGTAAAGAGGGGAGGAGGGGGGGGGGCAATGCAAATAGTCTGGGTAGCCATTTGATTAGATGTTCAGGAGTCTAATGGCTTGGGGGTAGAAGCTGTTTAGAAGCGTCTTGGACCTAGAATTGGCGCTCCGGTACTGCTTGCCGTGCGGTAGCACAGAGAACAGTCTATGACTAGGGTGGCTGGAGTCTTTGATAATTTTCAGGGCCTTCCTCTGACACCGCCTGGTATAGAAGACCTGGATGGCAGGAAGCTTGGCCCCAGTGATGTACTGGGCCGTTCGCACTACCCTTTGTAGTGCCTTGCGGTCGGAGGCCGAGGAGTTGCCATACCAGGCATACCAGGCAGCTGTAGAACCTTTTCAGGATCTGAGGACCCATGACAAATATTTTCAGTCTCCTGAGGGGGAATAGGTTTTATCCCCAATTAGACACAACGACAACGGCCTCTAATTGGGAACCATACAACAAAAACAAACATAGATTTAGGAAAACTAGAACACCCCCTAGTCACACCCTGACCTACAACACCATAGAGAACCCCGAGGGCTCTCTATGGTCAGGGCGTGACAGCCGATGAGAATGGGGGCGTGCTCGGGCCTCTTTTTCCTTAAGTCCACAATCATCTCCTTTGTCTTGATCACTTTGAGGGAGAGGTTATTTTCCTGGCACCACACGGCCAGGTCTCTGACCTCCTCCCTATAGGCTGTCTCGTCGTTGTCGGTGATCAGTTCTTCCACTGTTGTGTCATCGACAAATTTAAGGATGGTGTTGGAGTCATGAGTGAACAGGGAGTACAGGAGCAGACTGAGCACGCACCCCTGAGGGGGCCCCGTGCTGAGGATCAGTGTGGCAGATGTGTTGTTACCTACCCTTACCTCTGGGGGCGACCCGTCAGGAAGTCCAGGATCTAGTTGCAGAGGGAGGTGTTATGTCCCAGGGACCTTAGCTTAGTAATGAGCTTTGTGGGCACTATGGTGTTAAACGCTGAGCTGTAGTCAATGAATAGCATTCTCACATAGGTGTTGGTCACGAGAATTAGGTCCTCAATTGTTCATACCCCAATTCATTTCAATGACTCTATCTGCAACCAGGATTTGTAAGATACTGGATGGAATGAAAACAGACAGAGTCCCAGTCCACAATAGTCAAATGTTTATTCATGGAAACGTTCTGGCGTGCACAGTACAAAGACCTTCATTTTATAGTGACACACATACTTCCACACAAAACATAGTTATCATACGCCCACACTGTCCTGCTACCCAGCCGACATAGGGAGAGACCCTGGGAAGCTCTCAGTGCCGAGACCCTGGGAAGTTCTCAGTGCCCCAGCCAAGGTCGGCCCCGAATCTTGCTCAGACAGTTCGTTATCAAGACACTAGATATATTGTCACCAAAACATTAATTCTGACTACGAACTACACTCTCGGATATCATTCTACTGACTAAATCACACACAGCATTAAAATAGTATTATGATTCTAATCAATTTCATACTATCACATGGTTTCAGAGCTATGGTCTCAGAGGGTAATATTCTAATCATTCTAATCATATAATTATATTAACAGTGTTCCTTTTGTCCAGGTGGGAAAGGGCAGTAGGGAGTGCAAAAGAGATGGCATCATCTGTGGATCTGTTGGGGCGGTATGCAAATTGTGGGTCTAGGGTTTCTGGGATAATAGTGTTGATGTGAGCCATTACCAGACTTTCAAAGCACTTCATGGCTACGGACGTGAGTGCTACGGGTAGGGAGAGGACAAGGAGAGGTTGAAAATGTCACTGAAGACAACTGCCAGTTGGTCAGCGCATGCTCGCAGTACATGTAATCCGTCTGGCCCTGCGGCCTTGTGAATGTTGACCTGTTTAAAGGTTTTACTCACATCGGCTGTGGAGAGCGTGACCAAACAGTCTTCCAGAACAGCTGGTGCTCTCATGCATGTTTCAGTGTTATTTGCCTCGAAGCGAGCATAGAAATAGTTTAGCTCGTCTGGTAGGCTCATGTCACTGGGCAGCTCTCGGCTGTGCTTCCCTGCCACATCCGACGAGGGTCATCGCAAGTACGATTTGATCTTAGTCCTGTATTGACGCTTTGCCTGTTTGATGGTTTGTCAGAGGGCCTAGCAGGATTTCTTATAAGCTTCCGGGTTAGTGTCCCGCTCCTTGAAAGCAGCAGCTCCAACCTTTAGCTCAGTATGGATGCTGCCTGTAATCCATGGCTTCTGGTTAGGTTTTTTACGTATGGTCACTGTGGGGACGATGTCGTCGATGCACTTATTGATGAAGCCAATGACTGATGTGGTGTACTCCTCCATGCCATCGGAGGAATCCCAGAACATATTCCAGTCAGTGCTAGCAAAACAGTCCTATAGCTTAGCATCTGCTTCATCTGACCACCTTTTTATTGATATAGTCACTGGTGCTTCCTGCTTGAATTTTTGCTTGTAAGCAGGAATCAGGGGACAGAATTATGGTCAGATTTTCCAAATGGAGGGCGAGGGAGAGCTTTGTATGTGTCTCTGTGTGTGGAGTACAGGTGGTCCAGAGTTTTTTTCCCTCTGGCTGCACATTTAATGTGCTGATAGAAATTTGGTAAAATGAATTTAAGTTTCCTTGTATTAAAGTCCCGGGTTACTAGGAGCGCCGCCTCTGGGTGAGCATTATTTTTTTTGCTTATGGCAGAATACAGCTCATTCAATGCTGACTTAGTGCCAGCCTCTGACTGTGGTGGTATGTAAACAGCTACAACAAATCCAGATGAAAACTCTCTAGGTAGGTAGTGTGGTCTACAGCTTATCATGAGATACTCTACCTCAGGCGAGTAATAGCTCGAGACTCCCTTAGATTTCATGCACCAGCTGTTATTTACAAAAATACGTAGTTCGCCTCCCCTTGTCTTACCAGATGCTGCTGTTCTATCCTGCTGGTATAGTGTGTAACCAGCCAGCTGTATGTTGATAGTGTCGTCATTCAGCCACAACTCAAGGGAAGCATAAGATGTTACAGTTTTTAATATTCCGTTGGTAGTTTAACCTTCCATGTAGCTCGTCAATTTAGCAGAATGGAGGGAATTGGGGGTTTGTTCGATCACCTACGAATTCTCAGAAGGCAGCCCATCATCCCCTTTTTCTCCGCCTCCTCTTCACGCAAATGGTGGGGATCTGGGCCTGTTCCCACTAAATCAGTATATCCTTCTGATAGAAGAATTTGTATGTTTAAGATAATGACTAAAGTATTCCACCCTGAAACCATATAATTGTATGAAATGTGTTAGAGTCATAATCCAGTGTGTGTGACTATACCTTTTAAGACTAGGCCATTGTGTTACTATTTCACAATATGAGCAGGGTAATCAAGGACATTCAAGGACAACTGAACTGTCGACTTGTGATAATGGTGAAACTAATAACTGGACAGAGGCCTCCCCACCCTAGGGAGGAGAAAAACTGTTAAAAACGTCTAGGCTTGCAGAAGATAATGAAACACGTTGCAGAAGTGTGATAAACAATATATGTGAACTGTGGAAAAATACAGCCCACCTAAAGCGAGGTGGAGTTTCTACTGATGTGAGTTCATTTGTGTGTGTGCTGTATAAAGACTATATTCTCATTTTGAAGACAGAGACACTGATCAATTGCAGGCTGAGACTTTATCATCAGCCTGTAGCATCAGCGATTTCTGAGTAATGGCACTGTGTATGCCAACATGGCTCTTCTGGAATTGCCAATTTAAGGATGTAGGAAATATGTGTATTTTTATTTTATTCTATGACTTGCCTACTCACCAGTCTTTTTACCAACACATGTATTCCTGTATTATTTATTTTACTGGTCAGATGGTCCCAGAGATTCTTGCCACCTTGCTGCCAGTGCCATTGTGCCAATATGTGCTCCTTCTAGCCAGCCTCCTCCTAAGAAAAACACATTCCTCTTGTTCTATTTTACATCTAGTTTACTAAGGTTATCGTTAGAAATATTGTTCAGTAATCTTGTTTACATAAAGTGTGACGTGGGTTGTGTGAGTGGTGGTGTATCGCTGGGGGGGGGGGGGGGGGGGGGGGGGGTTGGTTTATTCATGTATAAAAATACACACTTCCGTGTCTCGGTAACAATTAACAATGAAGCAAATCTTACATCATCTATTGGTGTCAATGATAGTTTGGATCCACAATAAGTACTTCATCACAGCTGTGATGTAAAACTGAAGACTTTGACACAATGGCTGGGATTATATTACATGAGCAGTTTGTGAAGGTCATATCCTATTTTAGTCTATGGTCATTACATCAACTCCCATTCATTCAGCTGTTTACACACTCCTCAGGTAAGATTGCTCCACTCCACTCCTACACACTGCTTACATTCCAGCATTATCTTTCAGTGGAGGAAAACAAGATCAGTAGTTAATCTGCAGCCAAGGAGGAAGTGGAGAAGAAAATAAATCTCACTGGCAGAGCACGCACACACGCAATACACCTGAGCACTGAGAATACCAACAGTTGCTCAACAGCCTAACAACGCCCCCTCGCCCCCCCCCTCAACACCCCCTGCCAATACATTCCATGACACTGCTATCTGGGGGAAACTCTCTCTCTCTCTATCTCTCTCTCTCTCTCGCTCTCTCCCTCTCTCTCTCTCTCACACTACTGAAACACTATCTCACTCTCCCTACTTTCTGTCTCTGTGGAACACATCTGAAGATCAGGATGCTATGCTGTAGAGTGTGTGTCCTGGCTGTGCTGTTATCTCTTCTCATCCTCATCCCCTCCACACAATCAGGTCAGTGCTGTTGGGTTCTGAGAATATAAAATATACTTATTCATGTCACTTGGATGCAGTGCTGAGGTTTAGAGGGTCTGCACCAGAAGTTAATGGTTATAGTGTGTGCAATTAAGCTTGGAAGTGTTGAGTGCAGGGAAGCGATCACATGAAGCAGGCATTGATAAGGGGAGAGAGCCATGGATTAGTAATGGAGAGGGGTTGAGGTCAGGTCAGGTCACCTTAAGGGAGAAATAAAGGTTTATGGACTGTATCACTGGTGTCCTGCCCAGCAGTAAAGAACAATGTTTGTACAGATGTGTAGGAGGAGACTCAGCCTATGAGGAACAATAAAATATCAGTCCTTGTGGAAAATGTATTTGTCTGAATGCAGCTGTACTGAGCCTCTGAGAAGAATTCAACTTAGTGTCTGTTGAGTTTTTTACCCTGAGAATTAGAACCTAACAGTGCTAACACAAACACACCATACATCCACACACAAGCCATAGTAAAAACACAAACACACACACACAAACTTCCAGACACACACACACACACACACACACACACACACACACACACACACACACATACAAACAACATGAACAAGCACACCCACACACACGCAACATAAACAAGCACACATTGTCTTTCTTGCAGACACACATGCTCCCCCTATCTTACTGTGTGTGTGTGTGTGTGTGTGTGTGTGTGTGTGTGTGTGTGTGTGTGTGTGTGTGTGTGTGTGTGTGTGTGTGTGTGTGTGTGTGTGTGTGTGTGTGTGTGTGTGTGTGTAGCACATTGCTGTCTGAAGTACACTCGTCGTCCATTGCAATGCAGACGGCTGAAAAACTACACCCACCAGCCCATTACTTCCTCCTGTGACATCCACGCTGTCATGTGAGTTATCCGCCAATCACAGCCAAGCACAATCTGTGTGCAGAATAGTCTTGTCTTTACCCTTCTCCAATGCATTTTGAGGAAAAATCATTGAGATTCACTCACTATTTGTGTATGTGTGTGTGTGTGTGTGTGTGTGTGTGTGTGTGTGTGTGTGTGTGTGTGTGTGTGTGTGTGTGTGTGTGTGTGTGTGTGTGTGTGTGTGTAATATGTGTTGACATATTGCTGTGTTGTTGCAGCTTCCACACTTGGATGGACAAGTTTGTGTGTGCCGACCCCTCTCAAGACTGGACCAAGAGAGTACAACGCTGCCTGCTGTGAGTACACCTGTGTGTGTGTGTGTGTGTGTGTGTGTGTGTGTGTGTGTGTGTGTGTGTGTGTGTGTGTGTGTGTGTGTGTGTGTGTGTTTTGCAAGTGCGTGTGCATGCATGTGTGTAGGTGTTTAAACGTTGAATGTTTGTTTAACGTTGTATGTGTGTGTGTGTGTTCTGTTCATAGCAAGCGTCAGGAGAATAAATCTAAACTGAAGAAAACTCTCTGATCTCATGACCCGGATATGATGTGGAGAGGGTTTCATGACCTGGAGATGATGTGGAGAGGGTTTCATGACCTGGAGATGATGTGGAGAGGGTTTCATGACCCGGAGATGATGTGGAGAGGGTTTCATGAGCTGGTGAGGATGTGGAGAGGGTTTGGGTCTGGACAAATGTACAGCTCTACCTTTCATTATAGAACTATTATAGTATATATATATATATATATATATATATATATATATATATATCTGTGTGTGTGTGTGTGTGTGTGTGTGTGTGTGTGTGTGTGTGTGTGTGTGTGTATTATTTACCCTATGTATGCTTTACAAATAGCTAAATATCTCAATATGCATAGAGACACTGTTTCAGGATGATTCGTTTTTTAACCTGAGATTTCTGTATTCATACAAATCATTTAATATCTGTGGTTATTATTGTTCATCATATCTGTATTGATTCTGAAGGTGTTTGAGTTTCATATCAGTTTGTGTGTAACTCTATGTATCAATGTTGTTGGTCTGTTTCATAAACAGCAAGTGCAGTATTCCTGATAAACATGAAAACATCTGTTTTCACAGAGTACCACAAAATATTTTGTGTTGTTTCATATCCTCTGTCCAATTGGAGCCAGAGAAAACCTTTTTAATTTTGGCTTTTCAAAGTGTCCAAATGTATGTATGAGTTTTACAGAGGTGTACTGGGTTGTTTAAGCTAAGAGCTATGAAATAGATAATAAAATATGTACTTGAAAAAACTGTGTTCTATTGTTATTGTACAGTACCAGTCAAAAGTTTGGACACACCTCCTCATTCAAGGTCTATCGAATTCACCGCACGAGGAGGCTAAAACAGACTTTCCTCCATCGCAACATCCCTCTAAGGCCCTTCTGCTAGCTTGCTATCCCCGGCCTGCTAGATGTCTGTATCGCCGTGTCTCCAGCCAGCCCAAACACTCACTGGACCCTTATGATCACAGGGCTACGCATGCCTCTCCTTAATGTCAATATGCCTTGTCAATTACTGTCCTGGTTAGTGATTATTGTCTTATTTCATTGTAGAGCCTCTAGCCCTGCTCAATAGGCCTTAACCAACCATTTAGTTCCACCTCCCACATATGCGGTGACATCACCTGGTTTAAACGTCTCTAGAGACAATATCTCTCTCATCATTACTCAATGCCTAGGTTTACCTCCAATGTACTCACATCCTACCACACATTTGTCTGTACATTGTGCCTTGAATATATTCTATTGCGCCCAGAAACCTGCTCCTTTCACTCTCTGTTCTGAACGTACTAGACGACCAGTTCTGTTAGCCTTTAGCCGTACCATTATCTGTTCCTCTGGTGATGTAGAGGTTAATCCAGGCCCTGCAGCACCCAGCACCACTCCTATTCCCCAGGCGCTCTCATTTGTTGACTTCTGTAACCGTAAAAGCCTTGGTTTCATGCATGTTAACATTGGAAGCCTCCTCCCTAAGTTTGTTTTATTCACTGCTTAAGCACACTCTGCCAACTCAGATGTCCTAGCCGTGTCTGGATCCTGGTTTAGGAAGACCACCAAAAAGCCTGACATTTCCTTCCCTAACTATAACATTTTCCGACAAGATAGAACTGCCAAAGGAGGCGGTGTTGCAATCTACTGCAGAGATAGCCTGCAGATTTCTGTCCTACTATCCAGGTCTGTATCTAAACAATTTGAGCTTCTACTTTTAAAAATCCACCTTTCCAGAAACAAGTCTCTCACCGCTTCCGTTTGCGATAGACCACCCTCTGCCCCCAGCTGTGCCCTGGACACCATATGTGAATTGATTGCCCCCATCTATCTTCAGAGCTCGTGCTGCTAGGTGACCTAAACTGGGACATGCTTAACACCCCAGCCATCCTACAATCTAAGCTTGATGCCCTCAGTCTCACACAAATTATCAATGAACCCACCAGGTACAACCCCAAATCCGTAAACACGGGCACCCTCATAGATATCATCCTAACCAACTTGCCCTCCAAATAAACCTTTGCGGTTTTCAACCAAGATCTCAGCAATCACTGCCTCATTGCCTGCCTCTGCAATGGGTCTGCGGTCAAACAACCACCCCACCACCCCTCATCACTGTCAAACGCTCCCTAAAACACTTCAGGGAGCAGGCCTTTCTAATCGACCTGGCCCGGGTATCCTGGAAGGATATTGACCTCATCCCGTCAGTAGAGGATGCCTGGTTATTCTTTAAAAGTGCCTTCTTCACCATGTTAAATAAGTATGCCCCATTCAATTTTTTTTTTACCAGGAACAGATAAAGCCCTTGGTTCTCTCCAGACCTGACTGCTCTTGACCAGCACAAAAATATCCTGTGGCGTTCTGCATTAGCATCGAATAGCCCCCGTGATATGCAACCTTTTAGGAAAGTTAGGAACCAATATACACTGGCAGTTAGAAAAGCTAAGGCTAGCTTATGTGTCGGGGGGCTAGGGTCAGTTTGTTATATCTGGAGTACTTCTCCTGTCTTATCCGCTGTTCTGTGTGAATTTAAGTATGCTCTCTCTAATTCTCTCTTTCTCTCTTTCTTTCCCTCTCGCGGAGGACCTGAGCCCTAGGACCATGCCTCAGGACTACCTGGCATAATGACTCCTTGCTGTTCCCAGTCCACCTGGCCGTGCTGCTGCTCCAGTTTCAACTCTCTAGAGACAGCAGGAGTGGTAGAGATACTCTTAATGATTGGCTATGAAAAGCAAACAGACATTTACTCCTGAGGTGCTGACTTGCTGCACCCTCGTTAACTACTGTGATTATTATTATTTGACCATGCTGGTCATTTATGAACATTTGAACATCTTGGCCATGTTCTGTTCTAATCTCCACCCGGCACCCCTCATAGCCTGGTTCCTCTCTAGGTTTCTTCCTAGGTTTTGGCCTTTCTATAGAGTTTTTCCTAGCCACCGTGCTTCTACACCTGCATTGCTTGCTGTTTGGGGTTTTAGGCTGGGTTTCTGTACAGCACTTTGAGATATCAGCTGATGTACAAATGGCTATATAAATAAAGTTGATTTGATTTGATTTTTCAAACAGAAATTTGCATCCTGCAGCACAGACTCAAAAACGTTCTGTGACACTGTAAAGTCCATGGAGAATAAGAGCACCTCCTCCCAGCTGCCCACTGCACTGAGGCTAGGAAACACTGTTACCACCAATAAATCCACTATTATTGAGAATTTCAATAAGCATTTTTCTACGGCTGGTCATGCTTTCCACCTTGCTACCCATACCCTGGTCAACAGCCCTGCACCCCCCACAGCAACTTGCCCAAGCCTCCCCATTTCTCCTAAAATCCAGATAGCTGATGTTCTGAAAGAGCTGCAAAATCTGGACGCCTACAAATCAGCTGGGCTAGACAATCTGGACCCTCTCGTCCTAAAATTATCTGCCGAGATTGTTGCAATCCCTTTTACTAGCCTGTTAAATCTCTCTTTCGTATCGTCTGAGATTCCAAAAGATTGGAAAGCTGCCGCAGTCATCCCCCTCTTCAAAAGGGGAGACACTCTAGACCCAAACTGCTACAGACCTACGGTATATATATCCTACCCTACCTTTCTAAGGCCTATGAATGCCAAGTTAACAAACAGATTACCAACCATTTCGAATCCCACCGTACCTTCTCCGCAATGCAATCTGGTTTCAGAGCTAGTCATTGGTGCACCTCAGCCACGCTCAAGGTCCTAAACGATATCATAACCGCCATTGATAAGAGACATTACTGTGCAGCCGTATTCATCAACCTGGCCAAGGCTTTCGACTCTGTCAATCACCACATTCTTATCGGCAGACTCAACAGCCTTGGTTTCTCAAATGATTGCCTCTCCTGGTTCACCAACTACTTCTCTGATAGAGTTCAGTGTGTCAAAAAGGAGGGCCTGTTGTCCGGTCCTTTGGCAGTCTCTATTGGGGTGCCACAGGGTTCTCGGCCCACTCTCTTCTCTGTATACATCAATGCTGTCGTTCTTGCTGCTGGTGATTCTCTGATCCAACTCTACACAGCTGACACCATTCTGTATACCTCTGGCCCTTCTTTGGACACTGTGTTAACTAACCCCCAGACCAGCTTCAATGCCATACAACTCTCCTTCCATGGCCTCCAACTGCTCTTAAATGCTAGTAAAACTATATGCATGCTCTTCAAACGATCACTGCACGCACCCGCCCGCCCGTCTAGCATCACTACTCTGGACGGTTCTGACTTAGAATATGTGGACAACTACAAATACCTAGGTGTCTGGTTAGACTGTAAACTCTCCTTCCAACTCACAATAAGCATATTCAATACAAAATGAAATCTAGAATCGGCTTCCTATTTTGAAACAAATCATCCTTCACTCATGCTGCCAAACATACCCTCGTAAAACAGACCATCCTACCGATCCTCAACTTCGGCGATGTAATTTACAAAATAGCCTCCAACACTCTACTCAACAAATTGGATGCAGTCTATCACAGTGCCATCCGTTTTGTCACCAAAGCCCCATATACTACCCACCACTGCAACCTGTACACTCTCGTTGGCTGGCCCTCGCTTCATACTCGTCGCCAAACTCACTGGCTCCAGGTCATCTACAAGTCTCTGCTAGGTAAAGCCCCGTCGTATCTCAGCTCACTGGTCACCATAGCAGCACCCACCCGTAGCACGCGCTCCAGCAGGTATATCTCACTGGTCACCCCCAAAACCAATTCTTCCTTTGGTCGCCTTTCCTTCCAGTTCTCTGCTGCCAATGACTGGAACAAACTGCCTAAATCACTGAAGCTGGAGACTCATATCTCCCTCACTAGCTTTAAGCACCAGCTATCAGAGCAGCTCATAGATCACTGCACCAACTACCTCATCTTCATACTGTATTTATTTATTTATCTTGCTGGTTAAGTTTTTTTGTTTTTTAAAAACTATTTTCTACATTGTAGAACAATAAAGACATCACAACTATGAAATAACACATATTGAATCATGTAGTACCCAAAAAAGTGTTTAACAAATCAAAATATATTTTAGATTCTTCAAAGTAGCTACTTTGCCTTGAGGACAGCTTTTCACACTCTTGGCATTCTCTCAACCAGTTTCATGAGGTAGTTACCTGGAATGCATCTCAATTAACAGGTGTGCCTTGTTAAAAGTACATTTGTGGAATTGCATTCCTTCTTAATGCATTTGAGCCAATCAGTTGTGTTGTGACAAGGTAGGGGTGGTATACAGAAGATAGCTCTATTTGGTAAATGACCAAGTCCGTATTATGGCAGGAACAGCTCAAATAAGCAAAGAGAAACAACAGTCCATCATTACTTTAAGACATGAAGGTCAGTCAATTTGGAAAATGTCAAGAACTTTGAAAGTTTCTTCAAGTGCAGTCACAAATACCATCAAGCGCTATGATAAAAACGGCTCTCATGAGGACCGCCACAGGAAAGGAAAACCCAGAGTTATCTCTGCTGCAGAGGATACGCTCATTAGAGTTACCAGCCTCAGACTTTGCAGCCCAAATAAATGCTTCACAGAGTTCAAGTAACAGACACATCTCAACAAATCAAATCAAATCAAATCAAATTTTATTTGTCACATACACATGGTTAGCAGATGTTAATGCGAGTGTAGCGAAATGCTTGTGCTTCTAGTTCCGACAATGCAGTAATAACAAGTAATCTAACTAACAATTCCAAAACTACTGTCTTGTACACAGTGTAAGGGGATAAAGAATATGTACATAAGGATATATGAATGAGTGATGGTACAGAGCAGCATAGGCAACATACAGTGGCATAGTATAGTATAAAGTGGCTAGTGATACATGTATTACATAAGGATACCGTCGATGATATAGAGTACAGTATATACGTATGCGTATGAGATGAATAATGTAGGGTAAGTAACATTTATATAAGGTAGCATTGTTTAAAGTGGCTAGTGATATATTTACATCATTTCCCATCAATTCCCATTATTAAAGTGGCTGGAGTTGAGTCAGTGTCAGTGTGTTGGCAGCAGCCACTCAGTGTTAGTGGTGGCTGTTTAACAGTCTGATGGCCTTGAGATAGAAGCTGTTTTTCAGTCTCTCGGTCCCAGCTTTGATGCACCTGTACTGACCTCGCCTTCTGGATGATAGCGGGGTGAACAGGCAGTGGCTCGGGTGGTTGATGTCCTTGATGATCTTTATGGCCTTCCTGTGACATCGGGTGGTGTAGGTGTCCTGGAGGGCAGGTAGTTTGCCCCCGGTGATGCGTTGTGCAGACCTCACTACCCTCTGGAGAGCCTTACGGTTGAGGGCGGTGCAGTTGCCATACCAGGCGGTGATACAGCCCGCCAGGATGCTCTCGATTGTGCATCTGTAGAAGTTTGTGAGTGCTTTTGGTGACAAGCCGAATTTCTTCAGCCTCCTGAGGTTGAAGAGGCGCTGCTGCGCCTTCTTCACGATGCTGTCTGTGTGAGTGGACCAATTCAGTTTGTCTGTGATGTGTATGCCGAGGAACTTAAAACTTGCTACCCTCTCCACTACTGTTCCATCGATGTGGATAGGGGGGTGTTCCCTCTGCTGTTTCCTGAAGTCCACAATCATCTCCTTAGTTTTGTTGACGTTGAGTGTGAGGTTGTTTTCCTGACACCACACTCCGAGGGCCCTCACCTCCTCCCTGTAGGCCGTCTGTCAACTGTTCAGAGGAGACTGCGTGAATCAGGTCTTCATGGCCGAATTGCTGCAAAGAAAACACTACTAAAGGACACCAATAATAAGAAAATACTTGCTTGGGCCAAGAAACACGAATAATTAACATCAGACTGGTGGAAATCTGTCCTTTGGTCTGATGAGTCTAAATGTGAGATTTTTGTTCCAACGGCTGAGTCTTTGTGAGACGCAGAGTAGGTGAATGGATGATCTCCACATGTGGCTTCCACCATGAAGTATGGAGGAGGAGGTGTGATGGTGCTTTGCTGGTGACACTGTCTGTGATTTATTTAGAATTCAAGGCACACTTAACCAGCATGGCTACCACAGTAATCTGCAGTGATACGCCATCCCATCTGGTTTGCGATTAGCGGGACTATCATTTGTTTTTCAACAGGACAATGATCCAACACACCTCCAGGCTGTGTGAGGGCTATTTGACCAAGAAGGAGAGTGATGGAGCGCTGCATCAAATGACCTGGCCTCCACAATCACCTGATCTCAAACCAATTGAGATGGTTTGGGATGAGTCGGCCCGCAGAGTGAAGGAAAAACTGCCAGTAAGTGCTCAGCATATGTGAGAACTCCATCAAGACTGTTGGAAAAGCATTTCAGGTGAAGCTGGTTGAGAGAATGCCAAAAGTGTGCAAAACTGTCATCAAGGCAAAGGGTGGCAACTTTGAAGAATCTCAAATATTAAATATATTTTGATTTGTTTAACACTTCTTTCTTTACTACATGATTCCATGTGTGTTATTTCATAGTTTTGATATCTTCACTATTATTCTGCAATGTAGAAAATAGTAAAAATAAAGAAAAACCCTTAAATGAGTAGGTGTGTCCAAACCTTTGACTGCTCCTGTATGTGACAACATCTAAAACTGGAAATTCCATCATTGTCATCCACATTGCTCCCGAGTGGTGCAGCGGTCTAAGGCACTATATCTAAGTTCTAGAGGTGTCACTGGGGACCCTGGTTTGATCCTGGGCTGTATCACAACTGCCCGTGGTCGGGAGTCCCATAGGGTGGTGCACAATTGGCCCAGCATCGTCCGGGTTAGGGGAGGGTTTGGCTGGGTAGGCCATCATTGTAAATAGGAATTTGTTCTTAAACGGACTTGCCTAGCTAAATAAAGGTTAAATAAATCAAAAGCAAGGAAGGGATACCAAACACACCCACATGCACGCACATTTTGAATAGACCTATCAATAGTATGCTTATTTTTGTTTTCTTGTGTCCTCCACAGCAGTCACTATTGTCACTGTAATAGCTAAAGATACTACAGCACATTGTCAGGTGTGTGTGTGTGTGTTTTGGGAAAGAGGAATTGGGAGTGGTAATGTACGTGATCCCGGAAGTACCCCCAAGCACGCAGAGCAGGAGCAGCGCGTGAGTGTAACGGAGAACTGACAGTCAGCGGAGAAAGGTGACTGACTAGCTATAGTAGAAAGCTAGCTAACCAAAGGTAACACTAGAGGCTTTATTGCAATGTTTTACTGATAAACTGTAGCAAAGATTGCTGCGCTAGCGACAAATGTCTGTAACGTTAGCTAGCTACAGTAGCCGAATTAAAACTCAACGATTTAATTAAATAAAAAAATCAAGTTGAGATTAATCGGCTACTAGCTAACGGTAGATAACTAAGTTACATCTATCATTGAATGGCTATAAGTCCCTTTCGAGTTGTCAATGATATTCGAAAATAAAAATATTGCTAGCTACCCATTATGGTCATTATTATTAGCCGGCTGGCCATAAAAGCATGTGAACAGGGCCTGACAGTCGAGACGACTTCATAGCTTGACGTCAAACTGCTTCTTGTAACGTTAGTTAGCTAGTTCCTAAAACAGTATTGCAATGTTAAACTGTAAATTGGTGTATTAGTCTTCCTAAGGGCATCTGGCACATCTTTGAAATAGTTTTGGCTTCCTCGTCTGTTAAGTCATTGGCGACCAGCAGCATAATATGAGAAGGGTGCAATTGTGGCCTGCATCTGCAGGAACCTCTCTTTAGCCTTATATTGGTCAATTTTTTATTTGGTACAGGCAGGAGGCAGGCGCTCCATTACAGTAGGCAGCGTTAATTAAGCCCCAAGGAGGTGTGGTATATGGCCAATAATAGCACTGCTAAGGGCTGTTATTGGCAAGACGCAACACTGAGTGCCTGGACACAGCCCCTAGACGTGGTATATTGGCCTTTATATTACAACCCCCCGAGGTGCCTTATTGCTACTATAAACTGGTTACCAAATGTAATTAGAGCTGTAAAAATAAATGTTTTGTCATACCTGTGGTATATGGTCTGATATACCACGGCTTTCACGGCTCCAACCCCCCAGTTTATAATGCACGAAAAGATTGGATGCCAGTTGCTGATAAACCCCACAGAAGAAGGGGCGGGGGCAACAACGGTAGCTAGCTAGCCGTACGGTCTCCCACCTGTCAGACACTGTTGTCCCGCAGTTCTCATAACAATGGCGAGGGAAGGTGTTCGGGAGCGAAGGACACTGCCTACCGGTGTCACTCCCGCTAGCTAGCGGGGGTGAAAACTCAGATAATACTTTTATTTCCTGATTGACCCACATTCAAGTGTAACACAAGCATTAATATGTAGTGAATGAGGGGGGATGCCCCAAATTGCGGGCTGCAGTTGCACATCGTTGCATAATATAAATCATCTCAGGGGATGTTAGCTTGCTAGTACCAATATGAAATATCATAAATAATGCAGCCATGAGTGACAGCTCACTATCGTTATTAGCTAGCTAGCTTGTCTAAGCTGGACATGATGGTGTGTGTTTGGTATTGGTGTTCTTCTTTAGAGCCTCTTTAAAAGCATCTGCGTATTCCAGTATTCCCCACTTGTGATTCTCACAGTGTGTGGAGGAGGGGGGGGGGTTTCTCTCTTCACTGAGTTTGGCTACGGCTCAGAGTTGATTTAGAGATACAAGATGTTCAGGTTATGAGTTTCGTAACCTTGCCCCAGATCTTTTTTTACTCTACTTTGATGCTGTGACACTCTGTGAATCCCAGACCACCCCCTCGCCTTTACCAACTCACTCGGAGGTCACGTGTTGCTGACTAAACTCCTAGGGTGACTTCCAGAGAGTGGCCAGGGGAACAATAAAACCAACTCTGGGACATACTTGTGACTTGAATGATGCAATTCATGTTCCATTTTTCAATAATAGAGTAAAAAACATGAGATGGCGCACACCCAGAAGTTATTTTATGTGGAGGTGCTGATGAGTAAACTATAAAAATAGAGTAGCACACTCCTTATATAAACTCCCAGTCATTAACAAGCATGACATTCAAATGAACAAATTTCCCCTGTTATTATGCAATATATATACACCTCTGGTTCAGTTAAACATTTCATTTGGGAGGTATTTCATCTGTTAAGTGTTAAGCCTCGAAATCAGACAAAGGGGCTAAGCCCCTACACTGTAGATCATTTTCACTTCCTCAGCTTTGGGACACTTGTGCATGTTGTGGGGGTGTGTGAGGGGAAGGGGGTGATTTGGGATTCATCTTCTGAGTTTCTCACTGTGTGTTGTAATAGCAGAGTGTGTGTGTTTTGGCTTCAGTGTGAGAGAACGCCAAGGTCCAGACTAGTGTTCAGTCTTGGCAAGAGTAGATGGGATATCATAGGAGGGAGGGAATGTATGTGTGTCTTTGTGTGTGTGATAATCTCTTGTGTTGAGTGATTTGTGGTGTCGGTTGGTAGCAGAAGTATTTCTGTGTCGGTTTGTGGCTTTGATTGTAACTTCCTGCCTGAAGTAACCTGGGCTTGAACCCCACACAGGGGTGTGTGTCACTTAAACCCTGTGTATTTACAGAGTAAATATTCCTGGGCCTGATGGTGTATCTCTAGTACAGTGAATGGCTGCTCTGTTTTGTGTTAAAAACATTGAATTGGTATAAGAAACATGATGGAAGCCAATCCAATGAAGTCCATGAGGGGGAGTGAAGATGTGTACATTTCAGGGAGAAACAGAATGTGTATAACCTCAAAAATGACTTTAGACTAACCTGTTCTCGCTCTCTATGCCCTTTCTTACCCTCTTTCTTTCGCTCTCCCTCTTTCTTTCTTTCTTTCTCTCTCCCTCTTTCTTTTTCTCCTCTCTCTCCCTCCCTCTTTCTCTATTCCTCTCTCTTTCTCTCTCTAGCTTCATCATATCATGGCAGCAACTATCAATCAAGCAAGGTTGGCACTTTCAAAAATGGTGAGGGGTCTTTCTTTTTTCCTACATGTACTATGAGTCTGTAGAACACAAATGCACACCCTGCTATACGAACACATTCAGCTATATACTGAACAAAAAAATAAATGCAAAGTGTTGGTCCCATGTTTCATGAGCTGAAACTAGATGGTAACTTTACAAGTAAAGTTGGTCGGGCTAGCTAAAACTCTTTAAACGTTTGTGGTAGGGAAAGACGTGTAAAATTTTTATTTTTAATTCCCATCGAAAGTCAGTAGTTATGTGGTTCAGTAGTTGTGGTCAGTAGTTATGTGGTTCAGTAGTTATGTGGTTCAGTAGTTATGTGGTTCAGTAGTTATGTGGTTCAGTAGTTATGTGGTTCAGTAGTTATGTGGTTCAGTAGTTATGTGGTTCAG
The DNA here is from genome assembly GCF_045791955.1 of Oncorhynchus clarkii lewisi. Lineage (NCBI taxonomy): Eukaryota > Metazoa > Chordata > Actinopteri > Salmoniformes > Salmonidae > Oncorhynchus > Oncorhynchus clarkii. The sequence goes on along the minus strand of NC_092161.1, from coordinate 15,893,856 downwards.
TAGTAGCGGTCAGTAGTTATGTGGTTCAGTAGTAGCGGTCAGTAGTTATGTAGTTCAGTAGTAGTGGTCAGTAGTTATGTGGTTCAGTAGTAGTGGTCAGTAGTTATTTGGTTCAGTAGTAGTGGTCAGTAGTTATTTGGTTCAGTAGTTGTGGTCGGTAGTAGTGATCAGTAGTTATTAGAGGTCGACCGATTAATCGGAATGGCCAATTTAATTGGGGCCTATTTCAAGTTTTCATAACAATCGGGAATCGGCAGGGTAGCCTAGTGGTTAGAGCGTTGGACTAGTAACCAGAAGGTTGCAAGTTCAAATCCCTGAGCTGACAAGGTACAAATCTGTTGTTCTGCCCCTGAACAGGCAGTTAACTCACTGTTCCTAGGCTGTCATTGAAAATAAGAATTTGTTCTTAACTGACTTGCCTAGTTAAATAAATCACTGATCATGGCCGATTACATTGCACTCCACGAGGAGACTGCGTGGCAGGCTGACTACCTGTTATGCGAGTGCAGCAAGGAGCTAGCTAGCATTAAACATATCTTGTAAAAAACAATCAAGCTTAACATAATCACTAGTTAACTACACGGTTGATGATATTACTAGTTTATCTAGCTTGTCCTGCATTGCCTGTTAATTTGTCATTGAATCATAGCCTATTTCGCCAAACAGGTTATTTAACAAGCGCATTCGTTAAAAAAACACCTTGTACCTAAACATCAACACCTTCCTTAAAATCAATACACAAGTATATATTTTTAAACCTGCATATTTAGTTAATATTGCCTGCTAACATGAATTTATTTTAACTAGGGAAATTGTGTCACTTCTCTTGCGTTCTGTGCAACAGAGTCAGGGTATATGCAGCAGTTTGCGAACTGTGTGAAGACTATTTCTTCCTAACGAAGATAGCCAACTTTGTCAAACGGGGGATGATTTAACAAAAGCACATTTGCGAAAAAATTACTTGCACGAATGTACCTAAACATAAACATCAATGCCATTCTTAAAATCAATACACAGAAGTATATATTTTAGTTCAAAGAAATCCAGGTTAGCAGGCAATATTAAACTAGGGAAATTGTGTCACTTCTCTTGTGTTCATTGCACGCAGAGTCAGGGTATATGCAACAGTTTGGGCAGCCTGGCTCGTTGCGAACTAATTTGCCAGAATTTTACGTAATTATGACATAACATTGAAGGTTGTGCAATGTAACAGGAATATTTAGACTTATGGATGCCACCCGTTAGATAAAATACGGAACAATTCTGTATTTCACTGAAAGAATAAACGTTTTGTTTTCTAAATTATAGTTTCCGGATTTGACCATATTAATGACCTAAGGCTCATATTTCTGTGTGTTATTATGTTATAATTAAGTCTATGATTTGATATTTGATAGAGCAGTCTGACTGGGCAATAGTAGGCAGCATCAGGCTCGTAAGCATTCATTCAAACAGCACTTCCCTGCGTTTGTCAGCAGCTCTTCACTGTGCTTCAAGCATTGAGCTGTTTATGACTTCAAGCCTATCAACTCCTGAGATTAGGCTGGTGTAACCGTTGTGAAATGTCTAGCTAGTTAGCGGGGTGCGCGCTAATAGCGTTTCAATCGGTGACATCACTCGCTCTGAGACCTTGAAGTAGTTGTTCTCCTTGCTCTGCAAGGGCCGCAGCTGTTGTGGAGCGATGGGTAACGATGCTTTGAGGGTGGCTGTTGTTGATATGTTCCTGGTTCGAGCCCAGGTAGGGGCGAGGAGAGGGACGGAAACTATACTGTTACACTGGCAATACTAAAGTGCCTATAAGAACATCAAAATAGTCAAAGGTATATGAAATACAAATGGTATAGAGAGAAATAGTCCTATAATTCCTATAATAACTACAACCTAAAACTTCTTACCTGGGAATATTGAAGACTCATGTTAAAAGGAACCACCAGCTTTCATATGTTCTCATGTTCTGAGCAAGGAACTGAAACGTTAGCTTTTTTACATGGCACATATTGCACTTTTACTTTCTTCTCCAACACTTTGTTTTTGCATTATTTAAACCAAATTGAACATGTTTCATTATTTATTTGAAGCTAAATTGATTTTAATGATGTATTATATTAAGTTAAAATAAGTGTTCATTCAGTATTGTTGTAATTGTCATTATTAATACAAACAAAACAAAATCATCCGGTTAATCAGGACTGGCTTTTTTTGGTCCTCCAATAATCGGTATCTAATCAGTCAACCTCTAGTAGTTATGTGGTTCAGTAGTAGTGGTCAGTAGTTATGTGGTTCAGTAGTAGTGGTCAGTAGTTATGTGGGTTAGTAGTTATGTGGTTCAGTAGCAGTGGTCAGTAGTTATGTGGTTCAGTAGTAGTGGTCAGTAGTTATGTGGTTCAGTAGTAGTGGTCAGTAGTTATGTGGGTTAGTAGTTATGTGGTTCAGTAGTTATGTGGTTCAGTAGTTATGTGGTTCAGTAGTTATGTGGTTCAGTAGTTATGTGGTTCAGTAGTAGTGGTCAGTAGTTATGTGGTTCAGTAGTTATGTGGTTCAGTAGTTATGTGGTTCAGTAGTTATGTGGTTCAGTAGTTATGTGGTTCAGTAGTTATGTGGTTCAGTAGTTATGTGGTTCAGTAGTTATGTGGTTCAGTAGTTGTGAGGTGGTAAAAGGTTGTATGGATATGGTAAGTAGTTAAAATGTGTTGTCAGAAGTTGTGTGGTTGTGGTATGTAATTGTGTGGTTGTGGTCACTAGATATGGTCTGAAGTTGTACAGTTGTGGTATGTAATAGTGTTAGTGGTAAAAACAGCAGCTGTTTGGGAAAGTTTCAAAAACACGTGGAAATGCAGTTACAAAAACAGCATCTGTACGACAAATGTTGATTGTTGATTCCCCGCACAGCTATGAATAGCAGAGAAGTATGCGAATATCCCATACAGACTTTTTGTCTAACTTGCTGCGATAGTGGTGAAAACGGACGTTGTTTGCCAAAATGTTACAGAAAATGATGTTGATGAGATTACTTAAACTGCTGTAACTTTTGATGCGAATATCATTTTTTGTCCAAATGCCAGATTTTGCCAGTAGACGAAGCTGGTAAGCTGCTACTTTTCTGTGGTTGCAAAGTGGAATTATTAGCGGATTTGTGTCAAAAGTTGCATGAGAAAATGACAGTTGGAAGTGATGATGTCACAATGACGAGGATTTAAATCTTGAGAAATCCCATGCTGGCGGTTTTGGGCCAAAAAACGAAAACAATTTAATAACATAAAAAGTATAACAGATATCAAAACGTTGTTTACAAGCAACTCGATCCAGACCATTCTGCACGTTCTGAAGTTGGAACGGCGTTTCTAGCATAAATGCTGTAGGAGGAGTAGGCGGCGGAATAATTGTAAGTATGTCGATTATCTAAGCTGGGCCTGCTGCAGCTAGCCCCTCCAATAAAATATCCCGGAAATTTTCCATACACACAAAAAGCTTATTTCTCTCAAATGTTGTGCATAAATTTGTTTACATCCCTATTAGTGAGCATTTCTCTTTTGCCAAGATAATCCTTCCACTTGACAGGTGTGGCATATCAAGAAGCTGATTAAACAGTATGATCATTACACAGGTGCACCTTGTGCTGGGGACAATAGCGGGCCACTCTAAAATGTGCAGTTTTGTCACACAACACAATGCCACAGATGTTTAAAGTTTTGAGAGAGCGTGCAATTGGCATGCTGACTGCAGGAATGTCCACGAGCTGAATGGATGTTAATTTCTCTACCATAAGCCGCCTGCAACATTGTTTTTTTAAAATTTGGCAGTACGTCCAACCGGCCTCACAACCACAGACCATGTGCATGGCGTCATGTGGGCGAGCAGTTTGCTGATGTCAACTTTGTTAATTAACCGAGTGCTCCATGGTGGGGGTATGGGCAGACAACCAACACAATTGAATTTTCTCTATGGCAATTTCAATGCACAGAGATACCATGACAAGATCCTTAGCCCATTGTCTTGCCGTTCATCCGCTGCCATCAACTCATGTTTCAGCATAATTCACAGCCCCATGTCGCAAGGATAAGTATACAATTCTTGGAAATTGAAAATGTCCCAGTTTTTCCATAGCCTGCATACTCACCAAACATGTCACCCAATGAGCCATGTTTGGGATGCTCTGGATCGACGCGTACAACAGCGTTTTCCAGTTCCCGCCAATATCCAGCAACTTCGCACAACCATTGAAGAGGAGTGGGAAAACATTCCAGAGGCCACAATCAACAGCCTTTTTATTTGAATTTTATTTAACCTTCATTGAACCAGGTAGGCCAGTTGAGAACACCTTTATTTAACCAGGTAGGCCAGTTGAGAACACCTTCATTTAACCAGGTAGGCCAGTTGAGAACACCTTCATTTAACCAGGTAGGCCAGTTGAGAACACCTTCATTTAACCAGGTAGGCCAGTTGAGAACACCTTCATTTAACCAGGTAGGCCAGTTGAGAACACCTTCATTTAACCAGGTAGGCCAGTTGAGAACACCTTCATTTAACCAGGTAGGCCAGTTGAGAACACCTTCATTTAACCAGGTAGGCCAGTTGAGAACACCTTCATTTAACCAGGTAGGCCAGTTGAGAACACCTTCATTTAACCAGGTAGGCCAGTTGAGAACACCTTCATTTAACCAGGTAGGCCAGTTGAGAACACCTTCATTTAACCAGGTAGGCCAGTTGAGAACACCTTTATTTAACCAGGTAGGCCAGTTGAGAACACCTTCATTTAACCAGGTAGGCCAGTTGAGAACACCTTCATTTAACCAGGTAGGCCAGTTGAGAACACCTTCATTTAACCAGGTAGGCCAGTTGAGAACAAGTTATCATTTACAACTGCGACCTGGCCAAGATAAAGCAAAGCAGTGTGACAAAAACAACAACAGAGTTACATAAACAAACACAAAGTCAATAACACAATAGAAAAATCAATGTACAGTGTGTGCAAATGTAGAAGAGTAGGGAGGTAAAGGCAATAAATAGTAATAGGTAATAATTACAATTTAGCATTAACACTGGAGTGATGGATGTGTAGATGATGATGTGCAAGTTGAGATACTTGGGTGCAAAAAAATAAATAACAATATGGGGATGAGGTAGTAGGGTGTGCTATTTACAGATTGGCTGTGTACAGTGATCGGTAAGCTGCTCTGACAGCTGATGCTTAAAGTTAGAGAGGGAGATATAAGTCTCCAGCTTCAGTGATTTTTGCAATTCGTTCCAGTCATTAGCAGCAGAGAACTGGAAGCCTGATCAACTCTATGCGAAGGAGATGTCGTGCTGCATGAGGCAAAAGGTGGTCACACCAGATACTGACTGGTTTTCTGATCCACGCCCCTCTTTTCTTTTCTTTTTTAAGGTATCTGTTCCTTCATAAGGAAATCAGTCAACAATTTCCTTATGAAATTCTTACAAGTTTTGTTTATATTTTTGTTCAGTGTGTGTGTGTGTATGGTGTGTGTGTGTGTAGTTTAACAGTGAGCGGTACAGCCACTTCACTCTGCAGTCGGACGAAGAGGGAGACGAAGGGAGCCACGTGGAGGTGAGACTGTCTGATGATGAAGTAGATGACCACACCCCCTCTGAGCAGGTGGGCCAACCAGGAGGCTCGCCCTCATACAGGCCCCGCCCACAGCAAAACAACCGCAAAGTGTGTTATCTGGCTCTTGGAACCCTCTTCATCTTCATCATCGGTACATACTCTTCCTCATGCTCTTTTTTAATTTCTTTGTCACACTCACCCTCTCTCCCTGGGCAAGTTCATCTTGCATCGCCTGGTGCAGTTTACACATTTTAGACCCTTCCATTGGTCCTAAAGTGAAATCTCCAGCCACCTGGGGCACCAGGCAATGCGAAACGAATTCATCCACTCTCTCTTGTCTTACTCTCTTCACTTTCTTTGTTTTAGGTTATCTGATTGGCTATGTGAGCCACCACTCTCCCCGCAAGGAGCCAATCACTTGTGATTCTGAGCAGGAAGTGGGCGTAGCTGAGGAGGCTGTAGTAGAATCCTCTCTATCCTGGAATGACATCACCAGCTTGCTGGCACAAAGACTGACTCCTGACGCCTTCAACAGCAGACTAAGGTACACACACACACACAGGGTTTTTGACCGTATTACCGCCACACCGGCATTCAGCAGTGATGACCGCATTCAAATTCACTGTGACCGTTGGTCACGGTAATCCTATCCAAAACTCCCAAATGAATGCAGCAGTCACTGGCTTTATCAATAAGTGCATTGAGGACGTCATCCCCACAGTGACTGTATGTACATACCCCAACCAGATGCCATGGATTACAGGCAACATTCGCACTGAGCTAAAGGGTAGAGCTGACGCTTTCAAGGTGTGGGACTCTAACCCGAAAGCTTCTAAGAAATCCTGCTATGCCCTCCAACAAACCATCAAACAGGCAAAGTGTCAATACAGGGCTAAGATTGAATCATACTACACCAGCTCCGACGCTTGTCTTATGTGGCAGGGCTTGCAAACTATTACAGACTACAAAGGGAAGCACAGCTGAGAGCTGCCCAGTGACACGAGCCTACCAGAGGAGCTAAATCACTTCTATGCTCGCTTCGAGGCAAGCAACACTGGGGCATGCATGAGAGCATCAGCTGTTCCGGACAATGTGTGATCATGCTCTCCGTAGCCGACGTAAGACCTTTAAACAGGTCAACATACACAAGGCTGCAGGGCCGGATGGATTACCAGGACGTGTGCTCCGGGCATGTGCTGACCAACTGGCAGGTGTCTTCACTGACATTTTCAACATGTCCCTGATTGAGTCTGTAACACCAACATGTTTCAAGCAGACCACCATAGTCCCTGTGCCCAAGAACACAAAGGTAACCTGCCTAAATGACTACAGACCCGTAGCCATCACATCTGTAGCCATGAAGTGCTTTGAAAGGTTGGTAATGGCTCACATCAACACCATTATCCCAGAAACCCTAGACCCACTCCAATTTGCATACTGCCCAAACAGATCCACAGATGATGCAATCTCTATTGCACTCCACACTGCCCTTTCCCACCTGGACAAAAGGAACACCTATGTGAGAATGCTGTTCATTGACTACAGCTCAGCGTTCAACACCGTAGTACCCTCAAAGCTCATCACTAAGCTAAGGATCCTGGGACTAAACACCTCCCTCTGCAACTGAATCCTGGACTTCCTGACGGGCCACCCCCAGGTGGTGAGGGTAGGTAGCAACACATCTGCCAGGCTAATCCTCAACACTGGAGCCCCCAGGGGTGTGCGCTCAGTCCCCTCCTGTACTCCCTGTTCACCCACTACTGCATGGCCATGCACGACTCCAACACCATCATTAAGTTTGCAGACGACACAACAGTGGTAGGTCTGATCACCGACAGCAATGAGACAGCCTATAGGGAGGATGTCAGAGACCTGGCCGGGTGGTGCCAGAATAACAACCTATCCCTCAACGTAACCAAGACTAAGGAGATGATTGTGGACTACAGAAAAAGGTAGACCGAGTATGCCCCCATTCTCATCGACAGGGCTGCAGTAGAGCAGGTTGAGAGCTTCAAGTTCCTTGGTGTCCACATCACCAACAAACTAGAATGGTCCAAACACACCAAGAGAGTCGTGAAGAGGGCACGACAAAGCCTATTCCCTCTCAGGAAACTAAAAAGATCTGGCATGGGTCCTGAGATCCTCAAAGGGTTCTACAGCTGCAACATCGAGAGCATCCTGACTGGTTGCATCACTGCCTGGTACGGCAATTGCTCTGCCTCCGACTGCAAGACACTACAGAGGGTAGTGCGTACGGCCCAGTACATCACTGGGGTTAAGCTGCCTGCCATCCAGGACCTCTAACGGTGTCACGCTAGACTAACTTCTTGCTAGTTATTTATCATCCCGTCTGATTACATAGTACCTGTCTTGACTGTATCAATCCGAGAGAAGATAGCTAATTGAGTCTAGCCATAATGTGTAGGCTGGTGAGAAGAGCAGTAACATCACTCCATTCAGATTCTAGCGTAAATAGCAGCCTACCTGCTGGGTTTTGGTCATTGTAGCCTTTCTTTCTCATTTCACTTTTAATTCTGTCATTTTTATTCCATCTTCCATTGAATACATATTCTCTAACTTGCTTGCCACACAAGCAGAGCAGCAATGCACTTCTCTCTCGCTCTCTGTGGGAAGGATCAGAGCTCATGCCTTTTTTGCGACTTTTCCAAATCATTAATATAGAGTTGCATCTTGTGTTTTGATTTCTAAGCCATTCCCAGGTTTACATGCCTATCACCACTAAATAACTAATGGATTTGTTGTGATGGTTAGGGCTGGGCGGTATACCGTATTTTACTATATACCGGTATTGTTGCACAGACCAGTTTTTGTTTTTTTAGTTTTCCTTCTAACGGTATGTGAATATTTAATTTGTTAGATGTGAGACGCCGCGTGTAACATCCATTTTTATAGTTTACTCCGCTACTTGAGTCCTCTCTCTCGTGCGGTCTCTGTGCCGCTTTCCACACAGACCTAGTCCCGCCCCCTGTCACTCAAGGGGCGCATTTGTTGTTGCTCGACCACAAGACAGTTGCGTTCAGTCTGCAAGGTCAACGCAGAAAGTTGATGACAACTATGCTGTTCCCACTTTGCTTCTTTTTAATATAAATTCACAAGGGTTCTATAAATACACTATTAGTTTGTGTTTCTTACATCTGCAAATAGTTTGTCTTTTCTTTGCAAGTTGTGGCGAAATCACGTTAGCCGCTAATGCTAACGTTAGTTAGCTGGCTAGCTTGCTAATAAATGTATAGTCAGAGAAAAACGTAGCTAGCTATACAGCCTGATACCAGTAATAGGCCTAAATTAGCATTTTGTTTGTGCAAGAGTAACTTCTAAATCAAAGAGGAATGGGCAAAGCATGAATATGTTAGCTACATGAAGTAGCTAAGAGAAAAAGATTATAGGTTCCCTTAGGAAACACTGATCAACACTTTGTTTACCCTGTCACAAAAACTCCTCCCTGGCATTTTCATTTGTTTTCATGTCAAACAACACTATTCAAAATTCCCACTATTCTAACTATAGAATTAGAATAATCATAACATTTTCATGATTCCAACAGTTCACCCAAGTGTTTGATCTAATTTGCAAGTCAAATTGCAATTGCAACATTTGGGGGGGGGGGGGGGGGAGCCTCAATTATATATTTTTTTGCCCATACAGTGCAACCCTACGTGGCAGTATCTCAAATTAGTGCAGGAAAGGCTGGTTGAAGTTGAATTGAACAGTATAAACCAATCAGAATGGAGACAGACCCATTGAAATCACTTAGAATGTATGTTGCCACCCTAGCGTGACACACTACTCACTATAAAGCACATTTTGAACTTTTATTATTTAAAAACATAAATTACCGTCAAACTGTAAAAAAAAAAACAGAAAAATACCGTGATATGATATTTGGGCCATATCGCCCAGGCCTAGTGATGCTGTAGGCTATAGGCCCCTTTTCAGTACACGTAATACTGACATCATACACAAATGCCTGTGACTTTTTGCCACAGTAAGGAAGCCATCGCCATCTGCGTCCATTCAACATAGCCTAAATTTACGTTTTTATTACTTCTAAACAAAATATATTTTCGGGGTTCTAATGCGCTTACACTTATGTTTTGATTATTGCTTGAACTTTTGCTAAGATATTTGGTTGTGAGCTTTGCAAAATAACTATTTTGAATGCAGCATTTGTTAGCTAGAATGCTAATACTCATTGACATTGGCTAGCTTTTGTTACAGCCTATGTGTTTTTTAAGTATAATTCAGTCGATTTGTGATAATGACACACATTATATTAAGCATGACATTCATGCAAGCTTTAAAATCCAATTATAATCCAAAAGTAGTGTGAAATACAGTCCACCCTCTCTCTCTGCAGTGATGTTGAACAGCCAGATCACGTGGCAGGGAGCAGTGCAGATGGCATTCTGGAATATCATGTGTTTGACAGCTTTAAGAGTCTGGAGATGGAGCCCTGGACTGACATACACTATGTCCAACTACAGACAGCCAACAGGTACACACACACACACACTGTCTCATACACACACACCCTCTGTCTCATAATTCCACTTTGCTTGTAACATTCTCCTCCCCAATCCCTTTACCCACAGTCAGAAGCCAAACCGTGTTATGATTGGCCAAGAGGAGGTGGGCCAGCCTAAGGGCTATCTGGCCTATAGTGCCACAGGAAAAGCTCAGGTCAGCCAATCAGATGTCCACATTGAATTATATTGACTGATCATCTCTTTTGATATTTTGGGCCAATATTTCATAGTGTGAAATCTGAGCCAAAATAATCTGTTAAGGTTAAAGGCTTGGAAAGTGACATGTTTGTAACATATTTTCTGCCACATTGGATGTTTGCAATCACAGTTGTTGCCTGAATCTCACAAGGGGGATCTGTTTTGTGTGTCTGCAGGGCAAGGCGGTGTATGGTAACTATGGGAGTCAAGAGGACTTGATGCTGCTACAGACTCTGAAGGTTGAGCTGAATGGCACTGTGATTCTACTGAGAGCTACAGGACAGATCAGCCTGGCACAGCAGGTAAGGTGTGTCTGCGTGTGAGAAGGTGGTTTTCAGTGTACTTATGCGTGTCTGTGTTTCAGGTGGCTAATGTAGCAGCATTGGGAGTATCTGCTGTGTTGATTTACCTCGACCCTAAAGACTACAAGTTCCAACCAACTACTGAACTGTACGGACATGTGAGTACTCACACCACTACAAGGTGAATCTTACCGAGCCTGATTCAGAGATGCTTCTTCAACTACAACCATTTAACGTTCTATGTTCACGTTCTGTCTGGCGTTCTGTCTGGCGTTCTGTGATGTTCTCCTGTAGGTCCATCTAGGTTCAGGGGACCCCTTCACGCCAGGCTTCCCCTCCTTCAACCACACCCAGTTCCCTCCCACCCAGTCTTCTGGTCTGCCTACTGTACTGGCCCAAAGTATTACTGCTGTTAGTGCTGCCAAGATACTAACGTAAGACCACAAACTCTCACACACACACACACACACACACACACACGTAACTGTCGATCTATCCCCAGGCGTATAGGTGGGCTTGAGTCCCCTCTCAGTTTTAAAGGCTCACTGGACAATGTGAAGTACACCCTGGGAGGGGCTAGTAGTGAAGATGTTACTGTGGAGGTTAACAACGTGCTGCAGGACACAGAGATCCACAACGTCTTTGGAGTCATCAAGGGCTTCACTGAGCCAGGTATGTGTCTGTCTGTGTGAGTGCATCCATTGTAGTGTGTGACTCCAGCAGGATTCAAGCCTAGAACCCTGGCATTGCTAACACCAAACTTTTTCCAACCAAGCCACACAGAACACTCCAAAACATTATCTTTGAACTCTGTACATTTGAACAGTAATGTATAATCTCTATGCACAGTGTTTGTGTTTGTGAGTGGGTTTTGTGTTAATTTGACTGTTTGTGTGTAGATCGGTACGTGTTACTGGGGGCTCAGAGGGATGCGTGGGGTCCAGGCTACGCTAAAGCCACTGTCGGGACCACACTGCTACTGGAGCTGGCTAGAGCTGTGTCTGAGATGGTGCACACAGGTAACATCAATACATTAACACACACATCAATACATTAACACACACACACATCAATACATTAACACACACACACATCAATACATTAACACACACACATCAATACATTAACACACACACACATAAACACACACACACACACATCAATGCATAAACACACACACACATCAATGCATAAACACACACACACACACATCAATGCATAAACACACACACACACACACACATCAATGCATAAACACACACACACACACATCAATGCATAAACACACACACACACACATCAATGCATAAACACACACACACACACATCAATGCATAAACACACACATACATCAATACATTAACACACACACATCAGTACATTAACACACACACATCAATACATTAACACACACACATAAACACAAGCATAAACACACACACACATCAATGCATAAACACACACACACATCAATGCATAAACACACACACACACACACACATCAATGCAATACACACACACACACACACACACACACACACATCAATGCATACACACACACACACACATCAATGCATACACACACACACACACACGCACATCAATGCATACACACACACACACACACATCAATGCATACACACACACACACACACACACACACACACACACATCAATGCATACACACACACACACGCACATCAATGCATACACACACACACACACACACACACACACACGCACATCAATGCATACACACACACACACACACACATCAATGCATACACACACACACACACACACACACACACACACACACACACACATCAATGCATAAACACACACACACACATCAATGCATAAACACACACACACACACACACACACACATCAATGCATAAACACACACACACACATCAATGCATAAACACACACACACACACACACACATCAATGCCTAAACACACACACACACACACATCAATGCATAAACACACATACACACACACACACATTAATGCATAAACACACACACACACACACACACACATCAATGCATACACACACACACACACACACACACACACACATCAATGCATACACACACACACACGCACATCAATGCATAAACACACATACACACACACACACATTAATGCATACACACACACACACACACACACACACATCAATGCATACACACACACACACACACACACACACACATCAATGCATACACACACACACACGCACATCAATGCATACACACACACACACACACACACACACACACACGCACATCAATGCATACACACACACACACACACACACATCAATGCATACACACACACACACACACACACACACACACACACACACACACACACACACACACACACACATCAATGCATAAACACACACACACACATCAATGCATAAACACACACACACACATCAATGCATAAACACACACACACACACACACACACACATCAATGCATAAACACACACACACACACACACACATCAATGCATAAACACACACACACACATCAATGCATAAACACACACACACACATCAATGCCTAAACACACACACACACACACATCAATGCATAAACACACATACACACACACACACATTAATGCATAAACACACACACACATTAATGCATAAACACACAGATCAATGCATTAACACACACACACACACACACACACACACACACACACACATCAATGCATAAACACACACACACACATCAATGCATAAACACACACACACATTAATGCATAAACACACACACACATTAATGCATAAACACACACACACATTAATGCATAAACACACACACACATTAATGCATAAACACACACACACATTAATGCATAAACACACAGATCAATGCATTAACACACACACACACATTCTGACATCTGTGTGTGTGTGTAGATGGTTTCCGTCCCAGGAGGAGTCTGGTGTTTGCCAGTTGGAGTGCAGGAGAATACGGCGGTGTTGGATCTACAGAGTGGCTGGAGGTGAACTACACACACACCCCTTACAGTTCAACACACACACACACCCCTTACAGTTCAACACACACACACCCCTTACAGTTCAACACACACACACCCCTTACAGTTCAACACACACACACACCCCTTACAGTTCAACACACACACACACCCCTTACAGTTCAACACACACACACACCCCTTACAGTTCAACACACACACACACCCCTTACAGTTCAACACACACACACACACCCCTTACAGTTCAACACACACACACACACCCCTTACAGTTCAACACACACACACACACCCCTTACAGTTCAACACACACACACACCCCTTATAGTTCAACACACACACACACACCCCTTACAGTTCAACACACACACACACCCCTTACAGTTCAACACACACACACACAACCCTTACAGTTCAACACACACACACAACCCTTACAGTTCAACACACACACACACACCCCTTATAGTTCAACACACACACACACACAACCCTTACAGTTCAACACACACACACCCCTTACAGTTCAACACACACACACACCCCTTACAGTTCAACACACACACACACACCCCTTATAGTTCAACACACACACACACCCCTTATAGTTCAACACACACACACACCCCTTACAGTTCAACACACACACACAACCCTTACAGTTCAACACACACACACACCCCTTACAGTTCAACACACACACACACACCCCTTACAGTTCAACACACACACACACACCCCTTACAGTTCAACACACACACACACCCCTTACAGTTCAACACACACACACACCCCTTATAGTTCAACACACACACACACACCCCTTATAGTTCAACACACACACACACACCCCTTACAGTTCAACACACACACACACAACCCTTACAGTTCAACACACACACACAACCCTTACAGTTCAACACACACACACACACCCCTTATAGTTCAACACACACACACACACAACCCTTACAGTTCAACACACACACACCCCTTATAGTTCAACACACACACACACCCCTTATAGTTCAACACACACACACCCCTTATAGTTCAACACACACACACACCCCTTACAGTTCAACAGACACACACACCCCTTACAGTTCAACACACACACACACCCCTTATAGTTCAACACACACACACACACCCCTTACAGTTCAACACACACACACACACACCCCTTATAGTTCAACACACACACACACACCCCTTATAGTTCAACACACACACACACACCCCTTACAGTTCAACACACACACACAACCCTTACAGTTCAACACACACACACACCCCTTACAGTTCAACACACACACACACCCCTTACAGTTCAACACACACACACACCCCTTACAGTTCAACACACACACACACCCCTTACAGTTCAACACACACACACACACACCCCTTACAGTTCAACACACACACACACCCCTTACAGTTCAACACACACACACACACACCCCTTACAGTTCAACACACACACACACCCCTTACAGTTCAACACACACACACACCCCTTACAGTTCAACACACACACACACCCCTTACAGTTCAACACACACACACACCCCTTACAGTTCAACACACACACACACCCCTTACAGTTCAACACACACACACAACCCTTACAGTTCAACACACACACACACAACCCTTACAGTTCAACACACACACACACCCCTTACAGTTCAACACACACACACAACCCTTACAGTTCAACACACACACACACACCCCTTATAGTTCAACACACACACACACACAACCCTTACAGTTCAACACACACACACACACAACCCTTACAGTTCAACACACACACACACCCCTTATAGTTCAACACACACACACACCCCTTATAGTTCAACACACACACACACCCCTTACAGTTCAACACACACACACACCCCTTACAGTTCAACACACACACACACACCCCTTACAGTTCAACACACACACACACACCCCTTATAGTTCAACACACACACACACACCCCTTACAGTTCAACACACACACACAACCCTTACAGTTCAACACACACACACACCCCTTACAGTTCAACACACACACACACCCCTTACAGTTCAACACACACACACACACCCCTTATAGTTCAACACACACACACACCCCTTACAGTTCAACACACACACACACACACCCCTTATAGTTCTACACACACACACACCCCTTACAGTTCAACACACACACACACACACCCCTTATAGTTCAACACACACACACACCCCTTACAGTTCAACACACACACACACCCCTTATAGTTCAACACACACACACACCCCTTACAGTTCAACACACACACCCCTTATAGTTCAACACACACACCCCTTATAGTTCAACACACACACTGGGTGGAAAGTATTCAGGATATGTCAGTGTTCTAGCTAATGGTATTAGGCGATAATAATATGTTGCTGGAAGGTGCTGATTGGACCAGCCTCTACACTAGCAGGGTGGGATATGTAATGTCGTGTGTGTTCCTCTCCAGGGTTTCTTCTCCTCTCTGGACAGAAGAGCTTTCACCTACATCAGTCTGGACGGAGTGGTCACTGGTGAGTACACACAACCACAAAAATACTTCATACAAAGTATCCTTCTCATCTAATAGTGATCTTCAGGCCACGGTGAATTCAAAGTGTCTGCCAGTCCCCTACTCTACGGCCTTCTGGAAAGCACCATGAAGGAGGTGAAGAATCCCATTGGTTTTGGAGAGTCTGGGAAGTCTCTGTATGATAAGGTGTCTGGAGTCAACTTTGAGAAGGCAGTGTGAGTACACCTCACATATCACTCCAAAGATATGTGTGTACAATAGCCATAAAGGTGTGTGTGTGTGTGTGTGTGTGTGTGTGTGTGTGTGTGTGTGTGTGTGTGTGTGTGTGTGTGTGTGTGTGTGTGTCTGTGTGAGAGATTAGGTTTGAGCCCATGAAGATGGAAGACTCTGCATATCCCTTCTTGGCTTCCTCTGGAATCCCCTCTCTCTCCTTCCGCTTCGCCTCTCAGGGGGTGAGACACACACACAATAACTAACACACACCTTAACAAACACTAACACACACACACACACAATAACTAACACACACACACTTTAACAAACACTAATACACACACACCTTAACAAACACTAACACACACACACCTTAACAAACACTAACACACACACACCTTAACAAACACTAACACACACACACACACACACAATAACTAACACACACACACTTTAACAAACACTAATACACACACACTTTAACAAACACTAATACACACACACCTTAACAAACACTAACACACACACACACCTTAACAAACACTAACACACACAGACCTTAACAAACACTAACACACACACACACACCTTAACAAACACTAACACACACCTTAACAAACACTAACACACACACACCTTAACAAACACTAACACACACACACTCTCAGGTTTCGATGTTTTGTTTACAGATAGTTTGATTTAGATAACTGTCTGTAATAGAATTGTCTGTCTTTGTCTCCCGTGTGTGTGTGTGTGCGCGCGCGTGTTGCAGTCTGAGGCCTACCCGTACTACGGCACCTCTCTTGACAACAAGGATCACCTTGGTTACGCCACCGCCCATCGTCTTAGTTTCCTAGCCACTGGGGCGGGATTGGTCGCAGGTCAGCTGGCGTTACGGTTGGTCCACGACCACGTGCTGCGTCTAGATGTGCAACGCTACAGGACGGTTCTCAGCCAATCTGTGGTCAAGATCAACCAGCGCCTCAAACAAGTCACCCGGGTTTGTTTATATGACATGATTGTTTTTGTTTGTTGTTGTTGTTAGGTATAGTTCTAATGTTATTGTGTTGTTACAGGATGGTTCTGCTGAGAGTCTGTCAGCCCGTTGGCTCATCATGGCCTTAGGATCCTACAGTAAAGCTGCTACTGACCTCAACACTGACCTACTCAACACCGACCTCACTGACACACTGGCTTGCCACAACATCAACGACCGCATCATGAGAGTGAGACGCACACACACACACACCCTTGTAATCTAACTGATCAATGCCATAAGGCTCCAGTTTTATAGTGAACACAAGTCAATCAGTAGTGGTTCTGTCTTGATTCATAAACTAACACTTGGATTCTCCTCTCTCTCCCCCTAGGTGGAACACAACCTCCTTTCTCCATATGTCTCCCCCAAAGAGGTTCCATTCCGCCACCTACTGTTTGGCCGTGGTTCCCACACCCTGGCAGCCCTGTTGGAGGGTGAGGACAGAGAGGTGCTGCGGACCCAGCTGGCCCTGGCCACCTGGACGCTACAGGGCTGTGCCAATGCTCTCTCTGGAGACATCTGGGACAGCGACAACCAGATGTAACAGTGTGCGTCTGTCCGTCCGTCCGTCCTGGTTCACTGTAAAATCCAGGATGAGATGAAGACGGATTGGTCGGGGGTGACGATGTAATAAGAGACCAGGAACTACTGTCATTCCTTCCAGTTTCAGTTACTGGACTTCCTGAAGAATGTTGAGATTGATCGACCTCTAACCCCTCGACACAGAGGAGCCTATTTATACGTTATATATCTATCAGTCCACTATAAATGTTCTCTGTTTTAATGATGATAAAGTTCTTGTTTATTTTTATAACATTTTTGGAAGCAGTGCCTTCAGACTTATGGCAGTTTCATGTCGTTAGTTTAGGTTAAGAGTTGATTTATTTTTCAGTGCCAGTGCTCACTATACATGTTTAAATGTCATTCATTTTGTTTTTGATAAAAAAGTTATCAGGAGCTGTGCCTTCCAGACTTGACGGCTATGTGTTTGTTCATTTGGTTTTTGATAAAGTTATCAGGAGCTGTGCCTTCCAGACTTGACGGCTATGTGTTTGTTCATTTGGTTTTTGATAAAGTTATCAGTTAATTGGACTGACCATCCAAGGTCCCATGACATGTGGTTTAAATATTGCCTTTCAGTTTGCCTTGCAGTTGAAGTGAGAACAGAATCTAATGGGGGAAGAGAATTGAGACCGACACAATCGTTTTGACCCGGATGAAAGACTGTCCAGCTACAGATGGTCAGACTTCCGCTGTATACAGAAATATATCACTGACTGCTCCCACACATTACTATGGAAACAGAAACCCCAGCATCTGGGTATCACCACAGAAACATGGTAACCGACGGCAGCGGATGTCATGACTTCGTCACATTTTGATTTGATGAAATGCATGCACTTAAATTCGGGGGCCATGGTGAATTTACAAATTCTAAGCATGTTTTAGACATGTCGGGGAGGTAGCTATTTGGGCCACGTCTGTAATTACAATTTTATATATAGCCTTAAATGGCTCTGGTCAGAAGAAGTTAACTATATAGGTAATATGGTGTAATTTCTGAAGCAGCATGGGCTAACCAAAACAAACATGCTAAATCTCGCCACTCTGAGCTTCTAAAAATAATATTATTCAGGCAGCGAAAGTTCTTTCTGTTAACCAGTGTTATTTTGGAGCAGTTTATATTTCTGATTTGAACTATTATCGGCAGCAGTGTCTTCCATAATGATAAGTGTTGGTGGTAGTTTTTGCCTACCAGTGTGTGTGGTTATCTATCGGGGACAGTGACTCCCATATTTCACTGAAGGGCGAAGTAATTTATTGGGTACAGTGTTTCCCAGAGTTATATATCTGTGTGTATCGGGGGCAGTGACTCATATTTCACTGAAGGGTGAAGTCATTTATCAGGAAACAGTGTTTCTCAGTAATAATTTTTCTCTCTCTCTTTGTGTTGGGTTAGTATATCTGATCTGTGTGACCTAACACTCTTCTATTGTTCCTCTCTGAATTAGTTGTAATGGATACGTCCTATGGCATGTTACTGTGTTTTCCCTTACAAATGCACTCCCTACAACAAATGTTCCCATTCAGGTCAATAGGATTATCTTCCTAAATATTTTCCCATGCATATATTATCAGACACTGAAACTCCTGTTGTAGCCGTCCGCTAAATAGGGATTGTTCTCTTTTGATTAATTGATCGTACTCCGTCAATCAGCTAACTAGTGGAACTGTTCTGACATTTCTGTTACAGACTTGTCAGTGCTAGTCTGAACTCATACATGTTCACCTGACTTTTCTACCACTCACTTGGTGTGTTACCATGCTGTAGAGGACCGTGTATGGGTGTTGAGCCGTTTCTGTACCGTTGAGGATGAGTTCTGTTTTTCTGCTGTGCTTCAATAAACCCTTTGGTTTAACGCACCAATACATAAACTGTGTGTGTGTGTGTGTATGGTTATTGTTCATTGATGGGCTAATATAAATACTATGCATGCCAGTCTCTCTTGGCTAAGAGTTGAGGAAAGACTGACTGCATCACTTCTTCTTTTTATAAGAAACATTAATGTTTAAAATCGCAAATTGTTTGCATAGTCAACTTACACACAGTTCTGACACACCCTTATCCCACCACACATGCCACCAGGGGTCTTTTCATAGCCTTTTTTTTAATGTATGTAGTTCTGTCCTTGAGCTGTTCTTGTCCAATGATGTTCTGTATTATGTTTCATGTTTTGTGTAAACCCCAGGAAGAAGAGCTGCTGCTTTTGCAACAGCTAATGGGGATCCTAATCAAATACCAAATCGTCGTTGGACGCTAACTACCAAATCACCGATAGCCCAATAGATCATGCAATCTTTTAACGCAAATGTTTCAATGCAATGTTGGCGGCCTGGAACGTACCGTATCTCAATGTGCGCAAAACGCGGTGACGCCACGCCAGTAATCCCAGCAACACGCGACCAGGAATTACAGGAGAGGACAGGGAACAGACAGAAAACAACCGACTGCTTATTTTACCAAGAAAAAATGAAGGGTTCTGAAAACAACAATTGATTAAGGCGAGTTTTGGCGAGGTGGAGAAAATAGAGAGTCTGTCTTTCTCTCCCCATCTCTCTTTTTACATCTCTCGATGAGCGTCTGCATGAACTATACTGTTATCTTGATTTGGGTCTCTGTCTCTGATGAGGTTACCGTTAATAGGCTAGTCAGTGTATGGATCAGTGATGCGACATGTCCTATTTAACATTTCAGTAGATTAGTTTAAAAAACGGATTCAATGCGCATATTTCTTAGCTTATTTAGCCTAGTTCAACAAGAGCTACTGTTTACTAGGAGAGAAAGGGAGGAGGGTTAGCGTAGGCTCGTTATGTAGTGTTTTCTCCCTATAGCAACAGTAGTCTGCACTGCAGTGCTGTTTTATAATGCAGAGAGAGAGGCTGAATCGGGGGTAATACAGGCTATATTTAAATTTCCATATTCAGACCCAGAGTGCCCTCAATTAAACAGAGACACATAGAAAGCACTGTTTCTAGCTCTCTCTTCTCTCTCCGGGGATGTTGTATTATTCAACAGTAGACGGAGGATGTTGAGAGTCATAGGGAGAAAGAGATAGAGAGGTCAGAGAGGTGTGGAAGTGTCCTGTGCTGTGTGTGAGGGGTGAGTCAGCACAGATGGATAGAGAACGGGACAGTTTATAGAAGGCTTAGCTTGGCTGATAGAGACAGGAGAGAGTGGTGTCAGATTTCTCCTGGTGTGTGTGTGTGTGTGTGTGTGTGTGTGTGTGTGTGTGTGTGTGTGTGTGTGTGTGTGTGTGTGTGTGTGTGTGTGTGTGTGTATTGATTAGGCAGAAGGTCGTGAGGTTGAGGGGAGCTCAACACTGGGCAGACTTATAGCAGAGTGACACAGAGAGGAACTGAGATTTACCACTGCTTCAACACACACGGCTGAAACCAGGACAAAACCATAGACTATTGAAAGAGGGACGGCGGGTGAGGGGAGATTGTAGGACGAGTGTGGGGGAGCAGCAGCCATGGCAGAGAACTATATGTACCAGCATCTGTCCTACGAGAAGGAAGAGGAGGAGAAGGAAGAGAGGAAGGAGAGAGTGGGAGAAAACATGGTACTTAGTCTTATGTACAGTGTCAGACACTGGTTGATGTTGTTGTTGGTATGTTGACTGTGTGTGTGTGTAGATGACGGAGGAGGGGACAGAGTGGTTGATAGATCTGTTAACAGACGTTCAGCTGCAGCAGTACTTCCTGCGTGTCCGTGATGAGCTGAACGTGACCCGCCTGTCACACTTTGACTACGTCAAGAATGAAGACCTGGAGAAGATCGGCATGGGGAGGCCAGGTGTGTGAAGTCATATCCTATTTTAAAGTGTAAAAAATATCAAGGAAAGCTATAGTAGTGGATTTACCATGTCTATTCCTCTAGAAATGGTCCCAATTGCAGTCACAACGTGGTCATGTCACAGTCACAACGTGGTCATGTCACAGTCACAACGTGGTCATGTCACAGTCACAATGTGGTTATGTCACAGTCACAATGTGGTCATGTCACAGTCACAACGTGGTCATGTCACAGTCACAACGTGGTCATATCACAGTCACAATCTCGTCATATCAAAGTCACAACGTAGTCATATCACAGTCACAATGTAGTCATATCACAGTCACAACGTAGTCATAACACAGTCACAACGTAGTCATAACACAGTCACAATGTAGTCATATCACAGTCACAAGGTAGTCATAACACAGTCACAACGTAGTCATAACACAGTCACAACGTAGTCATATCACAGTCACAAGGTAGTCATAACACAGTCACAACGTAGTCATAACACAGTCACAACGTAGTCATATCACAGTCACAAGGTAGTCATAACACAGTCACACAGTCCTGTCTCTCCTCAATCTATTTTTCTATTTCTTTGTCCTGTAGCAATCCAAGATGTCACATATATAGACGATTGGGTGGCAGTGTGTCAGAGGGAGGCTGACAGTATGTAATGTATTCTCTGTGTGTTGCAGGACAGAGGAGGCTGATGGTGTGTAATGTATTCTCTGTGTTGCAGGACAGAGGAGGCTGATGGTGTGTAATGTATTCTCTGTGTGTTGCAGGACAGAGGAGGCTGATGGTGTGTAATGTATTCTCTCTGTGTTGCAGGCCAGAGGAGGCTGATGGTGTGTAATGTATTCTCTGTGTTGCAGGACAGAGGAGGCTGACAGTATGTAATGTATTCTCTGTGTGTTGCAGGACAGAGGAGGCTGATGGTGTGTAATGTATTCTCTGTGTTGCAGGACAGAGGAGGCTGACAGTGTGTAATGTATTCTCTGTGTGTTGCAGGACAGAGGAGGCTGATGGTGTGTAATGTATTCTCTGTGTGTTGCAGGACAGAGGAGGCTGATGGTGTGTAATGTATTCTCTGTGTTGCAGGACAGAGGAGGCTGACAGTGTGTAATGTATTCTCTGTGTGTTGCAGGACAGAGGAGGCTGATGGTGTGTAATGTATTCTCTGTGTGTTGCAGGACAGAGGAGGCTGATGGTGTGTAATGTATTCTCTCTGTGTTGCAGGACAGAGGAGGCTGACAGTGTGTAATGTATTCTCTGTGTTGCAGGATAGAGGAGGCTGACGGTGTGTAATGTATTCTCTGTGTTGCAGGACAGAGGAGGCTGATGGTGTGTAATGTATTCTCTGTGTGTTGCAGGACAGAGGAGGCTGATGGTGTGTAATGTATTCTCTATGTGTTGCAGGACAGAGGAGGCTGATGGTGTGTAATGTATTCTCTGTGTGTTGCAGGACAGAGGAGGCTGATGGTGTGTAATGTATTCTCTCTGTGTTGCAGGACAGAGGAGGCTGATGGTGTGTAATGTATTCTCTGTGTTGCAGGACAGAGGAGGCTGATGGTGTGTAATGTATTCTCTGTGTGTTGCAGGACAGAGGAGGCTGATGGTGTGTAATGTATTCTCTGTGTGTTGCAGGACAGAGGAGGCTGATGGTGTGTAATGTATTCTCTGTGTGTTGCAGGACAGAGGAGGCTGATGGTGTGTAATGTATTCTCTGTGTTGCAGGACAGAGGAGGCTGATGGTGTGTAATGTATTCTCTGTGTTGCAGGACAGAGGAGGCTGACAGTGTGTAATGTATTCTCTGTGTGTTGCAGGACAGAGGAGGCTGATGGTGTGTAATGTATTCTCTGTGTGTTGCAGGACAGAGGAGGCTGATGGTGTGTAATGTATTCTCTCTGTGTTGCAGGACAGAGGAGGCTGACAGTGTGTAATGTATTCTCTGTGTTGCAGGATAGAGGAGGCTGACGGTGTGTAATGTATTCTCTGTGTTGCAGGACAGAGGAGGCTGATGGTGTGTAATGTATTCTCTGTGTGTTGCAGGACAGAGGAGGCTGATGGTGTGTAATGTATTCTCTATGTGTTGCAGGACAGAGGAGGCTGATGGTGTGTAATGTATTCTCTGTGTGTTGCAGGACAGAGGAGGCTGATGGTGTGTAATGTATTCTCTCTGTGTTGCAGGACAGAGGAGGCTGATGGTGTGTAATGTATTCTCTGTGTTGCAGGACAGAGGAGGCTGATGGTGTGTAATGTATTCTCTGTGTGTTGCAGGACAGAGGAGGCTGATGGTGTGTAATGTATTCTCTGTGTGTTGCAGGACAGAGGAGGCTGATGGTGTGTAATGTATTCTCTGTGTGTTGCAGGACAGAGGAGGCTGATGGTGTGTAATGTATTCTCTGTGTTGCAGGACAGAGGAGGCTGATGGTGTGTAATGTATTCTCTGTGTTGCAGGACAGAGGAGGCTGACGGTGTGTAATGTATTCTCTGTGTTGCAGGATAGAGGAGGCTGACGGTGTGTAATGTATTTTCTGTGTGTTGCAGGACAGAGGAGGCTGATGGTGTGTAATGTATTCTCTGTGTGTTGCAGGACAGAGGAGGCTGATGGTGTGTAATGTATTCTCTGTGTGTTGCAGGACAGAGGAGGCTGATGGTGTGTAATGTATTATCTGTGTGTTGCAGGACAGAGGAGGCTGATGGTGTGTAATGTATTCTCTGTGTGTTGCAGGACAGAGGAGGCTGATGGTGTGTAATGTATTCTCTGTGTGTTGCAGGACAGAGGAGGCTGATGGTGTGTAATGTATTCTCTGTGTGTTGCAGGACAGAGGAGGCTGATGGTGTGTAATGTATTCTCTGTGTGTTGCAGGACAGAGGAGGCTGATGGTGTGTAATGTATTCTCTGTGTGTTGCAGGACAGAGGAGGCTGATGGTGTGTAATGTATTCTCGGTGTGTTGCAGGACAGAGGAGGCTGATGGTGTGTAATGTATTCTCTGTGTGTTGCAGGACAGAGGAGGCTGATGGTGTGTAATGTATTCTCTGTGTGTTGCAGGACAGAGGAGGCTGATGGTGTGTAATGTATTCTCTGTGTGTTGCAGGACAGAGGAGGCTGATGGTGTGTAATGTATTCTCTCTGTGTTGCAGGACAGAGGAGGCTGAAGGTGTGTAATGTATTCTCTGTGTGTTGCAGGACAGAGGAGGCTGACGGTGTGTAATGTATTCTCTGTGTTGCAGGACAGAGGAGGCTGACGGTGTGTAATGTATTATCTGTGTTGCAGGACAGAGGAGGCTGACGGTGTGTAATGTATTCTCTGTGTGTTGCAGGACAGAGGAGTCTGATGGTGTGTAATGTATTCTCTGTGTGTTGCAGGACAGAGGAGGCTGATGGTGTGTAATGTATTCTCTGTGTGTCGCAGGACAGAGGAGGCTGACGGTGTGTAATGTATTCTCTGTGTTGCAGGACAGAGGAGGCTGACGGTGTGTAATGTATTCTCTGTGTTGCAGGACAGAGGAGGCTGATGGTGTGTAATGTATTCTCTGTGTGTTGCAGGACAGAGGAGGCTGATGGTGTGTAATGTATTCTCTGTGTGTTGCAGGACAGAGGAGGCTGATGTTGTGTAATGTATTCTCTGTGTGTTGCAGGACAGAGGAGGCTGATGTTGTGTAATGTATTCTCTGTGTTGCAGGACAGAGGAGGCTGATGGTGTGTAATGTATTCTCTCTGTGTTGCAGGACAGAGGAGGCTGATGTTGTGTAATGTATTCTCTGTGTTGCAGGACAGAGGAGGCTGATGGTGTGTAATGTATTCTCTGTGTGTTTCAGGACAGAGGAGGCTGATGTTGTGTAATGTATTCTCTGTGTGTTGCAGGACAGAGGAGGCTGACGGTGTGTAATGTATTCTCTGTGTTGCAGGACAGAGGAGGCTGACGGTGTGTAATGTATTCTCTGTGTTGCAGGACAGAGGAGGCTGACGGTGTGTAATGTATTCTCTGTGTTGCAGGACAGAGGAGGCTGACAGTGTGTAATGTATTGTCTGTGTGTTGCAGGACAGAGGAGGCTTTGGGAGGCAGTCAAGAGGAGGAGAGCTCTCTGTAAACGCAAATCCTGGATGAGCAAGGTACAGCACACAGTGAGTTTGAATTCCTCTTAGCTGTGTGTGTGTGTGTGTGTGTGTGTGTGTGTGTGTGTGTGTGTGTGTGTGTGTGTGTGTGTGTGTGTGTGTGTGTGTGTGTGTGTGTGTGTGTGTGTGTGTGTGTGTGTGTGTGTATGCGGGCATGCATGGCTGAGTGTGTGTGTCACGATCGTCGTAATGAGCGGACCAAGGCGCAGAGTGATTGAAGTTCCACATCTTTATTACGGTGAAACTTTAAACAAAAAAACAATAACGAACCGTGAAAGTAGTGATGCACAAACACAAAACAATATCCCACAAACACAAAACAATATCCCACAAACACAAAACAATATCCCACAAACACAAAACAATATCCCACAAACACAAAACAATATCCCACAAACACAAAACAATATCCCACAAACACAAAACAATATCCCACAAACACAAAACAATATCCCACAAACACAAAACAATATCCCACAAACACAAAACAATATCCCACAAACACAAAACAATATCCCACAAACACAAAACAATATCCCACAAACACAAAACAATATCCCACAAACACAAAACAATATCCCACAAACACAAAACAATATCCCACAAACACAAAACAATATCCCACAAACACAAAACAATATCCCACAAACACAAAACAATATCCCACAAACACAAAACAATATCCCATAAACACAGGTGGGGTAAATGGCTACCTAAATATGATCCCCAATTAGAGGCAACGATTACTAGCTGCCTCTAATTGGGGACCATACAAAACACCAACATAGAAATATTGAGCTAGAACACCCCCTAGTCATGCCCTGACCTACTACACCGTAGAGAACCAAGGGCTCTCTATGGTCAGGGCATGACAGTGTGTGTGCGTGTGTGTGCATGTGTGCGTGTGCGTGCATGTGTTTTTTTGTACATGTGTGTGTACGTGGTAAAGTCTCTCTAAGCTGTAGTCTCTGTGTTTGGGCCAGCAGGTATTTCCAGGGAAAAGACCTGACTCTGACTCCGACCCACAGCAGCCCCGGGGGGCATCGCCCACCTTGATGACTCCAGGTGTGTGGGTGTTTGACATATTCTTTACATTATCCCAACTCCAGGCTTATCATTTTTTAGATTTTGACCTACTCAAATCAAATCAAATGTATTTATATAGCCCTTCTTACATCAGCTGATGTCACAAAGTGCTGTACAGAAACCCAGCCTAAAACCCCAAACAGCAAGCAATGCAGGTGTAGAAGCACGGTGGCTAGGAAAACCTCCCTAGAAAGGCCGGAACCTAGGAAGAAATCTAGAGAGGAACCAGGCTCTGAGGGGTGGCCAGTCCTCTTCTGACTGTGCCAGGTGGAGACTATAACAGAACATGGCCAATATGTTCAAATGTTCATAAATGACCAGCAGGATCAAATAATAATAATCACAGTGGTTGTAGAGGGTGCAACAGGTCAGCACCTCAGGAGTAAATGTCAGTTGGATTTTCATAGCCGATCATTCAGAGTATCTCTACCGCTCCTGCTGTCTCTAGAGAGTTGAAAACAGCAGGTCTGGGACAGGTAGCACGTCTGGTGAACAGGTCAGGGTTCCATAGCCGCAGGCAGAACAGTTGAAACTGGAGCAGCAGCATGGCCAGGTGAACTGGGAACAGCAAGGAGTCATCATACCAGGTAGTCCTGAGGCATGGTCCTAGGGCTCAGGTCCTCCGAGAGAGAGAAAGAAAGAAAGAGAGAGGGAGAGAGAATTAGAGAGAGCATACTTAAATTCCCACAGGACTGTGGATAAGACAGGAGAAGTACTCCAGATATAACAGACTGACCCTAGCCCCCCGACACATAAACTACTGCAGCATAAATAGTGGAGGCTGAGACAGGAGGGATCAGGAGACACTGTGGCCCCATCCGATGATACCCCCGGACAGGGCCAAACAGGCAGGAAAAAACCCCAGCCACTTTGCCAATACACAGCCCCCACACCACTAGAGGGATATCTTCAACCACTAATTTACCATCCTGAGACAAGGCTGAGTATAGCCCACAAAGATCTCCTCCATTAGTGACCTGTAAACAGTATTGTTTTAATTAGGAGTTGTTGTTGGAGTATGTTAACTCACATAACTATATGTATATGAACGATTATTGCGCCTGGTGTTTAAAGGCTTAACCCCGTCCAGCGATGGGCCGTCGTCGGGGGCAGCCCTGACCTGTCTGATCCGGGAGGCAGAGCTTCAGCTGTGTGAACGACTGGGAGACGGAACCTTTGGAGTCGTCAGGAGAGGAGAGTGGACCGGACCGACTGGACAAGTGGTGAGTGAGTGAGTGAGTGAGTGAGTGAGTGAGTGAGTGAGTGAGTGAGTGGGTGGGTGAGTGAGTGAGTGAGTGAGTGAGTGAGTGAGTGAGTGAGTGAGTGAGTGTGTGAGTGAGTGAGTGTGTGAGTGGGTGGGTGGGTGAGTGAGTGAGTGAGTGAGTGAGTGGGTGGGTGGGTGGGTGGGTGAGTGAGTGAGTGAGTGAGTGAGTGGGTGGGTGGGTGGGTGGGTGGGTGGGTGAGTGACTGAGTGGGTGGGTGGGTGAGTGGGTGGGTGGGTGAGTGAGTGAGTGAGTGGGTGGGTGGGTGAGTGAGTGAGTGAGTGAGTGAGTGAGTGGGTGGGTGGGTGGGTGAGTGAGTGAGTGGGTTGGTGGGTGAGTGAGTGAGTGAGTGGGTGAGTGAGTGAGTGAGTGAGTGGGTGGGTGGGTGGGTGAGTGAGTGAGTGTGTGGGTGGGTGGGTGGGTGGGTGAGTGAGTGAGTGGGTGGGTGGGTGGGAGGGTGGGAGGGTGGGTGGGTGAGTGGGAGGGTGGGTGGGAGGGTGAGTGGGTGGGTGGGTGGGTGGGTGGGTGGGTGAGTGGGTGGGTGGGTGAGTGGGTGGGTGGGTGGGTGGGTGAGTGGGTGAGTGAGTGGGTGGGAGGGAGGGAGGGAGGGTGGGTGGGTGAGTGAGTGGGTGAGTGAGTGAGTGAGTGAGTGAGTGAGTGGGTGAGTGAGTGAGTGAGTGAGTGAGTGAGTGAGTGAGTGAGTGAGTGTGTGAGTGAGTGAGTGAGTGGGTGGGTGAGTGAGTGAGTGATTGAGTGAGTGAGTGAGTGAGTGAGTGTGTGAGTGAGTGAGTGTGTGAGTGGGTGGGTGAGTGAGTGAGTGAGTGA
>NC_092161.1:15517236-15534736 GCF_045791955.1 Oncorhynchus clarkii lewisi | reverse complement strand
AGATGGAGAGAGAGGGGGAGAGGGAGAGATGGAGGGAGGGGGAGAGGGAAAGAGATGGAGAAAGGAAGGGGGTAAAGGGACAGCTAGCTAGGGAGGAGGTCATATTTATTAATAGCGAGACAAAAAGAGTGAGGTCAAGCTAGAAAGAGAGACAGGGAGAGAGAGAGATCTCCCCCACCTGGTCGCTGTCAGGATGATAATATCTCAGTCCTCTGAACGGCAGAGTCATTGGACTAGCTCATTGGCCCCCTTGGGTGGGTGTAAGTATTTAAGTGTGTCTATTGGTGTGTGTGTTGGTCCATACACTCTGGGACAGTGTTGGTATTGGGCCCTTTATGACAGTGAAGCATTGTGGGATTGTTATTGTGAGGTCACACAGTGATGATGCAATCTCTGTATCAGGCACCACGCTTCCTGAACACTCTCTAGGAACAATGACATCACACACACACACACACACACACACACACACACACACACACACACACACACACACACACACACACACACACACACACACACACACACACACACACAGTTTTCCTCAGACGCTATCTCTCGAGAGAAGAGGGAGTGAGATGAAAGAGAGGGAGTTATGAGAGAGAGACAGGAGGGGATGGAGGGTTGCAGAAGAGAGGGGAGGGAGAAAGGGAGAGCAAATGAGGGAGGAGACAGATGGAGGGAAATAGAAGAGGGCACAAGAGGAAGTCAGGGTCTAAAGCTACTAGAGAGGTGTATTGTTTCGTATTGGGTTTTGGGTTTTCTCTGTCCAGGTTATTACCAGTGGTCCTTGGGTTGTGTTTCCGCCTGTGTTTTGGCTTCACCCATTTGTACGTGTTGCTGTTTGTTTTGGACATTAAAGCGTTTTTCCCTCGTATCTTCTGCTCTCTGCGTTTGACTCCACACCCATCACTCTTCAGTCGTTACACTGAAGGGCAGAAGTGATCCCAGCAGCTCTCCGGCTCTAAGATTGGTCGTTCTTTTCAAACCTGATCATTGATAGTTCTGATTGTCTTAAATCTATAGCCTCATTCTGATACTACCTCTTTCTCCCTGATGTGGTGACAGGAGGATGTCTGTTGTCATGGAGACACAGGGGGATTGTGTTTCTATAGCATCAGCAGGAAGTTAACCTCCACTAGACAGGAAACACACACACACACATACATCAGTAATGGATTGTGTTTACATACTGTTTATATATTTTGAGCATCTTTGTGGGTGTTGACTTTGTGTTTATCTATTGGAAAGCTGTATCTTCTCGTGTGTGTGTTTGTGTGGGATTACGAGGCTTGCTCTGTAGATAAAGCGATGAGATTTCTGTAACGAGACAGAGAAAGACAGAGAGGCAGAGAGAAAGAGAGAAAGACAGAGGCAGAGAGAGAAAGACAGAGAGAGACAGAGAGAGAAAGAGAGAAAGACAGAGAGGCAGAGAAAGACAGAGAGGAGAGAGGCAGAGAGAGAGAGAAAGACAGAGAGAGGCAGAGAGAGACTGAGAGAGAGAAAGACAGAGGCAGAGAGAGAAAGAGAGAGAAAGAGAGAGAAAGACAGAGAGAGAAAGAGAGGCAGAGAGAGAAAGAAAGAGAGAGGCAGAGAGAGAAAGAGAGGCAGAGAAAAAGAAAGAGAGAGAGAGATCAGACTGATAAGACTAAGTAGAATAGAACTAGTGTACAGACAGACTGTGGGGTTCCCCCTCTTCTCTCTATCTCTCTCTGGAATGGGGCCGAGCAGACAGAGATGGATTTAAATGAGGATATATTCAGTTCCTGAATAAATGAGGCAGTCCTGTCCAATCTCTGCCCCTCCTCCTCAATACGTGATAATATATCTCTTTCTGCACTTCGGTTTGGTTGTTAGTTAATCTATCACTGTCTGTAGCTACCAGCTCTCACAGTGTCACGTCAGAATTAGACGTTTATTCATGTTTCCCAAACGTCAAATTTAGAAGTTGTTCCAAAAGTCAAATTTAGAAGTGTTTAAGGTTAAGTTTGGACATGAACTCTGAATGGTTAAGGTTTGGGATAGGCTTAAAACTAAAATTTCAAAAACAACTTTCTATCGTTGGATTCGAACCTGCAACATTTGGATTCAGAGGCAGACGCTTGAGGCAGATGCTTAAACCAATCCACCATCCCCGTCCACAACACCCTGGCGAAACCTACTTGAAGGTAACAGCGCTCACTGTTGCCCCCTAGTGGTCGGTTTCTACGTCATATCCAGACGTCCTCAGACATGGATGGACGTCGAATACTGACTTGTATTATGGGTGACCTGGCTGGTCTGTAGAGTGCCTCATGGACAGTTACCTAAGGACAGTGTGTGTGTGTGTGTGTGTGTGTGTGTGTGTGTGTGTGTGTGTGTGTGTGTGTGTGTGTGTGTGTGTGTGTGTGTGTGTGTGTGTGTGTGTGTGTGTGTGTTTCTCTGTCTGTGTTTGTGTGTGTGTGTTATCTGAGTCGGTGACCTAAGCTCTAGTGGATGTGTTATATGCTGCTAACCTGACAAAACCCAAGTATGCGCCTCGATCAGCCCTCTGTGGACTCTCTTGTATGTACACTCTTAATTAGGTTGCATAAGTGGCTTAGGGACACAGATTGCCTGGAATTCCTCTCTCGCAATCCATCGAAGCCACCGTCACACAGAGACTTAGAGCCTAATACACTTTCACACACAGACACACACAGACACACACACACACACACACACACACACACACACACACACACACACACACACACACACACACACACACACACACACACACACACACACAGAGGCATGGAGGCTTAACACACACAGACCAGCTCCAGCACTATTAATACCATAGCACTGTTGTAGTGCTGTGTTGATCAGTCCATTCTTCTACATACTGTATTCACTAGAATAGTGACTGTACTATCTTTACTGATCTTAATGTCACTGTTCAAGTAAAGAAAAGTGTGGTTTAGAACTAGTAGAGGTCTGTCCTCCCAGAAGATCCTCAGGACTCATTGTTCTTGTTGTGTGGGGACAATTAGTGAGGTTGCGCTCATGGGGAAGGTGATAGGCCTCGCACAACAGCTGCCTGTAATCCCAGCTACGCTTTCATATCCTGAGACACGCTTCTTTGTGCGTGTGTGTGTGTGTGTGTGTGTGTGTGTGTGTGTGTGTGTGTGTGTGTGCGTGCGTGTTTGTGTGCATTTTTCCCAGTGCGTGTGTGTGTGGATCTCCAGATCACATGATGGAAACTAAGGGTAGGAGGTTAAGGAGGGGTTTAAGGAGGGGTTTAAGGAGGGGTTTAAGGGGGGGGGGGGGGGTTTCAGGGGGATCCCAGTTTGGATATCTTGTGTTCCCCCTGACTGGGTCACAAACACACACCTCCCCTCACACACACTCCAACATGCTCTTAAACTTTCACTCACTCTGCCTCTCTCACACACATCCGGTGCGTAGCTATCTAGAGGACAGTGTGTGGTTAGGTATGACTGAGGCCAAAGCAGTGTGTGTGTCTCTTGGTGTTTTAACTAGAGGACTAAGGACCAGACTCAAGGCTCTAGGATGTCTACTGATCCAAAACTTTACCGGAGATCTTACCAGGGACTGCACCGGAAACTCTACCAGGAAGGAGCGGGACCGGGGCCTGTTTACTAGGGCAGGATGGGGATGTTCCAACCCCCAGGGGGCTGTGAGTACGGAACTGTGTGTGTGTTCCAACCCCCAGGGGGCTGTGAGTATGGAACTGTGCGTTTGTTCCGACCCCCAGGGGGCTGTGAGTACGGAACTGTGTGTGTGTTCCGGCCCCCAGGGAGCTGTGAGTACGGAACTGTGTGTGTGTTCCGACCCCCAGGGGGCTGTGAGTACAGAACTGTGTGTGTGTTCCGACGCCCAGGGGGCTGTGAGTACAGAACTGTGTGTGTGTTCCGACCCCCAGGGGGCTGTGAGTACGGAACTGTGCGTTTGTTCCGACCCCCAGGGGGCTGTGAGTACGGAACTGTGTGTGTGTTCCAACCCCCAGGGGGCTGTGAGTACAGAACTGTGCGTTTGTTCCGGCCCCCAGGGAGCTGTGAGTACGGAACTGTGTGTGTGTTCCGACCCCCAGGGGGCTGTGAGTACAGAACTGTGTGTGTGTTCCGACCCCCAGGGGGCTGTGAGTACAGAACTGTGTGTGTGTTTTCCGACCCCCAGGGGGCTGTGAGTACAGAACTGTGTGTGTGTTCCGACCCCCAGGGGGCTGTGAGTATGGAACTGTGTGTGTGTTCCGACCCCCAGGGGGCTGTGAGTACGGAACTGTGTGTGTGTTCCGACCCCCAGGGGGCTGTGAGTACGGAACTGTGTGTGTGTTCCGACCCCCAGGAGGCTGTGAGTACAGAACTGTGTGTGTGTTCCGACCCCCAGGGGGCTGTGAGTACAGAACTGTGTGTGTGTTCCGACCCCCAGGGGGCTGTGAGTACAGAACTGTGTGTGTGTTCCGACCCCCAGGGGGCTGTGAGTACAGAACTGTGTGTGTGTTCCGACCTCCAGGGGGCTGTGAGTACAGAACTGTGTGTGTGTTCCGACCCCCAGGGGGCTGTGAGTACAGAACTGTGTGTGTGTTCCGATCCCCAGGGGGCTGTGAGTACGGAGCTGTGTGTGTGTTCCGACGCCCAGGGGGTTGTGAGTACGGAGCTGTGTGTGTGTTCCGACCCCCAGGGGGCTGTGAGTACAGAACTATGTGTGTTCCGACACCCAGGGAGCTGTGAGTACAGAACTGTGTGTGTATAGAAACGCTATGCTGGAGTGTGTGTGTCGGGTTACTGCTGTCTGTCCTTGAGCTGATGTGGACTTAAACTTGCCTCGGGTGTTTGTCTGTGTTTATTTCAGAATTAAAATAATAATTCTAAAAGATAATTCCATGGAAGATCGAGAACATTCCAGCTAACATTATTCTCTTGTGTGATGCTGTTCTTTTCTCTGTAGTTTTTTTCTCTCCGATTTATATGTTGCTCATTACAATGACTCTTGATTAGATCTGTACACTTCATTAGTTTAATTGACGTCATTAAATGAATTGGCCCACGCAGCTACAGTGGGATTGAGTTCTAGTGATCTGGGAGGGTTGGAATACACTCCCTCTTTAGTTTAATGACACACATGCGCGCGCTCATGCACGTCGTACGCACTATTTATGGTGGCATGGAACACAAATGGTGTGGTTGTATAAGAAAAGAGGTGATGTGTGTGTGTGTGTGTGTGTGTGTGTGTGTGTGTGTGTGTGTGTGTGTGTGTGTGTGTGTGTGTGCAGGTGTTGTACAGTTTTAATCCTGTGATTAAGAAGTGCTATATGAGCATCATCTCTGATCCTCCATCTGTGGTGTGATTCACACACACACACACACACACACACACACACACACACACACACACACACACACACACACACACACACACACACAATGAAATACCTCATGGTTCAAACAGGCTGAAATATCTCAACACCTACAGTTGAAGTCGGACGTTTACATACACCTTAGCCAAATACATTTAAACTCAGTTTTTCACAATTCCTGTGTCACGCCCTGACCGTAGATTGCTTTGTATGTTTCTATTTTTAGTTTGGTCAGAGTATGATGTGGGTGGGTATTATATGTTGTAGGTCTAGGTTTTCTTTTTCTATGTGTTTGACATGGTATGGTTCTCAATCAGAGGCAGCTGTCTGTCGTTGTCTCTGATTGAGAGCCATACTTAGGTAGCCTGTTTTCCCATTTTGAGTTGGGTGATTATTTTCTGGCTAGTGTTTGTTGCACCTGTCAGAACTGTTTATGGTTTTGTTGTTTTTGTTCTGGTTCATTCTGGATTAAAAGTATTATGGACACGTCCCACGCTGCACTTTGGTCCTCCTCTCCTTCTACCGACGACAATCGTTACATCCTGACATTTAATCTTAGTCAAAAATTCAGTTAGGATCACCACTTTATTTTAAGAATATGAAATGTCAGAATTATAGTAGAGAAAATTATTTATTTCAGCTTTTATTTCTTTCATCCCATTCCCAGTGGGTCAGAAGTTTACATACACTCAATTAGTGTTTGGTAGCATTGCTTTTAAATGGTTTAACTTAAGTCAAATGTTTCGGGTAGCCTTCCACAAACTTCCCACAATAAGTTGGATGAATTTTGGCCCTTTCCTCCTGACACACGCATTTTCAGTTCTGCCCACACATTTTATATAGGATTGAGGTCCGGGCTTTGTGATGGCCACTCCAATACCTTGACTTTGTTGTCCTTAAGCCATTTTGCCTCAACTTTGGAAGTATGCTTGGGGTCATTGTCCATTTGGAAGACCCATTTGCGACCAAGCTTTAACTTCCTGACAGATGTCTTGAGATGTCTTTTTCCTCCAAACATAATGATGGTCATTACAGCCAAACAGTTCTATTTTTGTTTCATCAGACCAGAGGACATTTCTCCAAAAAATACGATCTTTGTCCTGCGGCTGCAATCCGTAGTCTGCCTTTTTTATGGTGGTTTTGGAGCAGTGGCTTCTTCCTTGCTGAGCGGCCTTTCAGGTTATGTCGATATAGGGCTTGTTTTACTGTGGATATAGATACTTTTGTATCTGTTTCTTCCAGCATGTTCACAAGGTCATTTTCTGCTGTTCTGGGATTGATTTCACTTTTCGCACCAAAGTACATTAATCTCTAGGAGACAGAACGCGTCTCCTTCCTGAGCGGTATGACAGCTGCGTGGTCCCATGGTGTTTCTACTTGCACACTATTGATTGTACAGATGAACGTGGTACTTTCAGGTGTTTGGAAATTGCTCCCAAGGATGAACCAGACTTGTGGAGATCTACAATTTTTTTTCTGAGGTCTTGGCTGATTTCTTTTGATTTTCCCATTTTGTCAAGCAAATAGGCACTGAGTTTGAAGGTTGGCCTTGAAATACATCCACAGGTACACCTCCAATTGACTCAAATTATGTCAATTAGCCTATCAAAAGCTTCTAAAGCCATGACATAATTTTCTGGAATTTTCCAATCTGTTTAAAGGCACAGTCAACTTAGTGTATGTAAACTTCTGACCCACTGGAATTCTGTGAACATCTTAAAGACCAAATTACATTTTTCTTTGATACCAACGACAACACAGAGACCTCCCCAGAATTATTGTGGGAAACACTGAAGGCTTATCTGAGAGGCTGTATCATCTCCTTTCAGGCTGCCAGGAGTAGGCAAAACAGAGGAAAACTGGAAGAACTGGAGGGACAAATTCACTTACTGGATAGGGAGAATGCTAGCCACCCATCTATGGAGAAACATAAAAAAATGACCTCTTTAAAATTTGAATATAATCAGATTCTCTCAGCTAAAATTGCTAAATCTTTTCTCTATGCCAAGCAAAAATATTTTGAGTTTGGTGACAATCCACACAAATTACTCGCCAGACAACTTCGAAAAAATGTGAGTGACCGAATGATTCACAAAGTTAAATCTGCATCTGGGGAATTACTCTCTTCCCCCAAAGACATCAATGACAGATTCCGTCAGTTTTATGAGACTCTATATACATCTAAAGCGGATCCTAACCCCTTAATTATGCAAAAAAAATTGGAGGCCTGTAATCTTCCTGCCTTGAACCAGGAAGATTCTAACTTCCTGAATAAGGAAATATATCTTGAAGAAATTCGAGAAACAATTCAATCTCTAAAGAGTGGCAAGACCCCGGGCCCAGATGGATACCCTGGTGAATTCTATAAAACATTCAGCAACATACTCTCTCCCTACCTGCACAAAATGTTGGTTCAGGCCAATGAGGATGGAGCTCTCCCATCTACTTTGGATGAAGCGTTCATTACAGTTATACATAAGAAGGGTAAAGATCCGGAAGAGGTAGGGTCATACAGACCAATATCTCTCCTTAATACAGACCAAAATATTCTAGCAAAAACTCTGGCTAACAGGCTTAGCACTTTAATTGGCAAATTGGTCCATTCAGACCAGCTCGGCTTTATCCCTAACAGAAACTCATTCTTCAATCTCAGGCGCCTCTTCAACATTATGTATTTTCAGAGGTTACCCAACGTGGACCTTGCCGTCATATCTCTTGACGCCGAAAAGGACTTTGACCAAGTTGAGTGGCCCTATCTATTCAAGGTCCTACAGAAATGTAATATTGGAGATGGGTTCATAAATTGGATCCAGCTTTTATATAGGAACCCCTGTGCCAGAATACTCACTAACCAATCATTGTCGCCCCGATTTAACCTGTACAGAGGGACAAGGCAGGGTTGTGCGCTGTCGCCTATGCTCTTCGCCCTAATTATCTAACCTCTCGCTCAGGCGATTAGATCTCATGCAGCAATACACGGCTATAATACTAAAGATACTCTAAATAGGATTTCCCTATACGCAGATGACATCCTCCTCTATGTAACAGAACCCCAGGCTAGTATTCCAGCGATTCTTGATGTGATCAATTTGTTTGGTACCTTCTCGGGATACAGAATAAATTGGAACAACAGTGAATTAATGCCCATACGGTCGCAAAACACCTCCTGGCTAGAACATCTCCCAGTTAAGTTATCTTCAGAAAAATTTACCTACCTAGGAATTGTATTTACCAAACAATACTCCTTACTATTTAAAGAGAATTTCCCCTCTCTGATGCAAAAATTAAAGGCAAACATACTATTTTGGAGAACTCTCCCAATTTCTCTGCTCGGAAGAATTAATGCCATTAAAATGGTCTTCCTCCCACAACTGCTCTATCAACACCAGAACATCCCAGTATTCATACCTAAATCCTTTCATAAACAACTGGACTCAATTGTCAATCCTTTCATCTGGGATTATAAAACACACAGGATAGGTAAAAAACACCTCTGTAAATCCAAGATGGAAGGAGGACTGTCTCTCCCAAATGTTATATTTTATTACTGGGCCGCTAACCTCCGCGTTGTTACGTTTCTGCTGGATGACGCACTTCCGTCATCCAGCTGGCTCAGTATGGAGTGTGAGGAGTGTCACGCCTTCTCTATTGGCGCTGTGATTTTGTCGCCTGTCAATCTGGAGATGTCACTTTATTGTAACAATCCTATTATACATAGCACAGTCCGAATCTGGAAGCAAATTAAAGTCCACTTTGAGCTTAGACCGATGTCATTCATGCTCCCTGTCGCCAGAAATCCCTCCTTTGCCCCTTCTAACCTTGATAACATATTTGAGCGATGGGGAGAGCTGGGGATATGTACCATAGGGGATTTATACATAGAAGGGACCTTTGCTTCCTTTGAGTTGCTGAGGGAAACTTATAATCTTCCTTGAAGTAATTTTTTCAGATACCTACAAATTAGAGACTACGTTAGAAAACACCTCCCAACATTTGGGAATGCTAAAAATTCCATGTTTGACGGATGCATAAAAATATGCCCCACCTCAGACAAACTGATATCGCGTCTATATGATGCTTTTCAATCTGTTATCACACCTTCTACAGATGCCATTAAGGCAAAATGGGAGGAAGAACTAAGGACTGACATTTTGGTGGCAGACTGGGAAGAGAGCTTGGAGTATATCCACACATGCTCCATTAATTCCAGACATCGTCTCATACAATTCAAGGTATTACACAGATTACACTATTCCAAAACTAAACTGCATAGGATATTTCCTGATACATCCCCTACGTGTGATAAATGTCAGGCTGTGCAGGGTACACTACTCCACTGCTTTGCCCTATGCTCTAGCTTGCATGGTTATTGGTGTGGAATTTTTGGGATAATCCTGGGAGTGTCTGAGTCCCTAAACGGATTAACCAACCCCCAAAAACAACTCATCTCTTACGGTCTCATTTCGGCAAAAAAAAATGATCTTGTTGTTCTGGAAAAGGAGGGAAGCGCCCTCTACCAAATTATGGCTCAGTGAATTGGCAAACACTGTACACTTAGAAAGAATTAGATATATTCTGAACAATAAATGATCAACATTGTTCTGTATGTCGTGTTTTGTAATATTTGTTTTGTACCCAGAACTCTGGGTCTTGTTGTTCCTGTCTGCTCTTTTATTATTAAATAAGAATTGTATACCTGTCTTGTATACACCATTCTTGTGTGTGTTCAATAAAAAATATTTGAATATATAAATATATATATATATATATATATATATATATATATATATATATTTTATATTTGAGATTTTTCTAAATAGTCACCCTTTACCTTGATGACAGCTTTGCACACTCTTGGCATTATCTCAACCATCTTCACCTGGAATGCTTTTCCAACAGTCTTGAAGGAGTTCCCATATATGTTCATATGAGTGATATATGTGTTCATATGAGCAATGTTCCCTCTAAGCTGCATTGGTGCATCCCCGAGACGGAACTTTTCAGAGCAGTGGTCACCAACTGGTGTAGGTGTTTTTTGGATTCATCTCGGGCTGTTGACAGTAGGTACACCCGATTCAGCTGCCCTTTGCCCCGGGTAGCCGAACTGTTGCCAATTTGAATAATTTCATGTGTCCGAAGGTACAATCCTCTGCCTTCCCGGCAGGCCCAGAGAGCAAATCAAGCGCATTTTAGTCGTACCATTGGTCGATCGGATGGCTCAGACGACAGTGTCTGCAGTAATGTAGTAGGCATAAAGGAAAGCTACAGCAAGTTGATACTGTGAGATTTCAAAACATTTAAAACCATGACTAGAGAGACTGTCAACGAATACAGCAAAGAGCTGCTGTTTTTATGACGGCGTTTATGTTTAAGTTCTTACTCAGCACTGTCAACACTTTGTATTCAACACTTTTCTGAACCACAAAATGTGCATTCTTCCTTTTTCCACTCAGCGCTACAACAAGCAGTGCAGCAACAATGAATGAGTAGGAAAGTGTATCTATAGGCTTGTGTTCTTGTTATTATTAGTAGCTTGGGTCTTTCTTAATATCGAAGAATATTTAACTTTTTTTGTTCATCAGAGTAACAACATGAATTTGTGCGACTCGAGTTTAGCCATCAGCTAGAAGACGGTGTCCCTTTTTGGTCAGTGTCAGTGGAGGAAAGGGAGAGCGGAGGGATGTTGAGAGGCGGACCCTCAGTCTGCTGCTCTCTCCCTCCGCTGAGACTGACCCTCAGTCTGCTGCTCTCTCCCTCCACTGAGACTGAACATCAGATGCAGGCAACATCAGCCCAGTAAAATAAAAATAAAAAGTGAATTATTTAAATGTATGCTCCCTCAGCTGTGCCTCACAAACTATAAAACAACGGATCTATTACTGGTGTGATCATACAGCCTACCTCAATTGTTTTTATACAATTTTAAAAAATGGCCCAAACAACAATGCATGGGCAGGGCAATTCAAGCAAAGCCAATATGCGGTGATAATGTATTGGGCCTATAGCTTAATTCACAAACCTCAGCCCGTACTCTACATAGACCGGTGATTGTAGGAACAATCAGAGCTGCAGTAGGCCTACATGCAAATAGATCATTGCCATATATGGATCTGTACCATTTACTTTGAACTGGACTGTGTTTACAACATGAGTGGTTGTGAGTAGATGCGCTTGTTTTGAGATCAAAGCGAGAACTACATGTGCATATTTGTACGTATATGTTCATATGCTTTGCTAGTTAGTGAGTTATTAGCCCAGTTATAGATCATCTGTAGTAAGCAATAGAGGAGTGATTGCTTTCTACAAGAGCACAAAACATGTACATTTATAGGCAACTTTGAAAAGAAAGTCAGGTAAAGAGCTTTTTTTTTAAACTTAAAGTGGCAGTGTTGTATTTTAAGACCGGCTTGAATAAGCTACGGAGACAATAGGCAGAGGGTAGCATAATTTGTCTGATTCTCCGTAATAATGGTATGGGGATAATAATGCATTTTATTTTGTAAAGTGGTTTCTTGCATCAAACAACACTACAACATTTTCAGTCACCTCCTTGTCTGAAGGACAACTGGATAAACAGGTTAATGTGTCACTTCCTGACCTTAGTTCCTTTTTTATGTCTCTGTTTTAGTTTGATCAGGGCGTGAGTTGGGGTGGGAATTCTATGTTTTGTATTCTAGGTTTTGGCCTGGCATGGTTCCCAATCAGAGGCATCTGTCATTCGTTGTCTCTGGTTGAGAACCATACTTAGGCAGCCTGTTCTCCCACTATGGGTGGTGGGTAGTTGTTTTCTGTGTCTGTGTTTTACCATACAAAACTGTTTCGGTTTTTCATTTATTTCTCTTGTTCTTTTGTATTCTGTGTTCAGTTTAATAAAGATATTATGGACACTTACCGCGCTGCGCATTGGTCCGATATTTCATAGTCCTCGTCAGAGGAAGAAGAAAACCGTAACATAATGTCAAGCCCTGCATGTTTCTTTTCAAAGGTCTCATGGAATGTAGGCCTA
Source organism: Oncorhynchus clarkii lewisi (assembly GCF_045791955.1). NCBI lineage: Eukaryota > Metazoa > Chordata > Actinopteri > Salmoniformes > Salmonidae > Oncorhynchus > Oncorhynchus clarkii. The sequence goes on along the minus strand of NC_092161.1, from coordinate 15,522,389 downwards.
CATTGAACACCACACATTGGCTGCTACTGTAGGCTGAATGATAGAACAGCTATTTCCATGTTAACATTTCATGGGATGTATTTTCTCCATTGTTTTTGAAGGTAGGCCACTTTGGTAGCCCTACATAATGATAAAATAGTCACAGTAGCCTGCCTACATGGCCACTGTTAGACCTGGAACTTAAAGAGGGTACAGCCTGTGTTCACACTAAATATGCACTGGAAGTTGCACAGAATTTTCACAACGTTCAAGTTTGCTCAGCCGCCCGAAAAGAATTTGAGGGAACATTGCATATGATGGTTATAAAGCTGTATATGAGCTCCATCCTGTTAGTGACATCTGGAGATGTGGACAAATTTGCATACAGAGGTGTGAAATTCCATATTTGGGCGTTGATGACATGAGCTGTGAAACAGGAGGGGGCGGGGGAATTGAGGTGGGAGCAGTAGAAGGATGGGGTGGAGAGTGACCACTGTTGGTGTGTCTCTCTCTCTCTCGCTTTTCAGAGATAGATGAAGCTGATCTAGAATGAGTGATGGGGGAGGCAGAGGAGAGACAGGGAAAAATGTACACATGCACACGCATGCACACGCACACACAACGCAGTGTGAAGTCATTGGTTACTCTGAGGTAGCAGAAGGATTAGGGATGGCACCATGGCAACTGCAAGGCTAGCTGTCCATCGTTGGCTTACTGTGTGTCTAAGTTGTGTTTGGAGTGTGTTGAGTGTGTAGAAATGTACAGTTGAAGTCGGACGTTTACATACACCTTAGCCATATACATTTAAACACAGTTTTTCACAATTCCTGATATTTAATCCTAGTAAAAAGTCCCTGTTTTAGGTCTTGGCTGATTTCTTTTGATTTTCCCATGACGTCAAGCAAAGAGGCACTGAGTTTGAAGGTAGGCCTTGAAATACATCCACAGGTACACCTCCAATTGACTCAAATGATGTCAATTAGCCTATCAGAAACATCTAAAGCCATGACATCATTTTCTGGAATTTTCCAAGCTGTTTAAAGGCACAGTCAACTTAGTGTATGTAAAGTTCTGACCCACTGGAATTGTGATACTGTGAAATATAAGTGAAATAATCTGTCTGTAAACAATAGTTGGAAAAATGACTTGTGTCATGCACAAAGTAGATGTCCTAACCGTCTTGCCAAAACTACAGTTTGTTAACAAGAAATTTGTGGAGTGGTTGAAAAACAAGTTTTAATGGCTCCAATGACTCTATGTAAACTTCCGACTTCAACTGTATGTGTGTCTGTCCAACAGGAGGACGAGAGTGTCAATGAAATCAACATCACCAACCATACCAAGGAGGGGTCAGAGAAGGGTGACCCTCGACAGTTCGAGCTCCGCAAGGTCCTAGGACAAGGCTCCTTCGGAAAGGTGTGTGTGTGTGTGTGTGTGTGTGTGTGTGTGTGTGTGTTTGATTCCACTGATGTTTCTATTACTTATCCTTATGATAGAGAGTTGCTATAGCAACCACAAGGTAAGGGCCCTTCACACCTTGTCATCTTTTTTGAATGAACGATTGTGTGTGTGTGCGTTTTCATGTTTGTCATTCATCTTTCACCTTTTTCCCCAACATTTATTGTTGTGTGTGTGTGTGTGTGTGTGATGTGTGTGTGATGTGTGTGTAGGTGTTCCTGGTCAAGAAGGCTACAGGTCCAGATGCAGGACAGCTCTATGCCATGAAGGTTCTGAAGAAAGCCACACTGAAAGGTAATGAGGGATGGAGAGGGAGGTAGAGGGTAGGTGATTTCAGAGCAGAAGTACATTTTTCTCTCCTGGAATCATGTCAGTGTGACATACTATCAGGGCCTCACGTTAGAATGGCAAGCCGCTGCTCTCTACAGGGTTGGGCGTTGAAGTAGTGGAAAGTTCCATCACTCATTTGAAGCTGAGGGCAGCAGCGCCTCCCCAAAAGTGGTGTTGTGGTTAAATCCCCTTGGCCATGAACCTCTAGCCCCCCCCCCATTGGGAAGCAATGTAATAGCCCTGTTTGTTGGAAATGGAACACGCCAACAGACTGCTTTATATCAGAGAGACAACCATCACCATCTGCTGGCCACACACCTCATATTCACCGACAGTGGAGGGATTCTGCTCTCTCTCTCTCTCTCTCTCTCTCTCTCTCTCTCTCTCTCTCTCTCTCTCTCTCTCTCTCTCACCACTCCTCCTCCTCCTCTCTTGTTGATTTTATATTTATTTCCCTCCTTTATTCAATTACTCATCCATTGCCATCTGGGAGCCACCACTTTCATGCCAAGAGAGAGAGAGAGAGAGGGAAAGGGAGAGAGAAAGACAGATATAAGAAGGGGGAAAGGGAGAGAGATAGATAGAAGAAGGGGGCGAGAGAGAGAGAACGATAAAAGGAGGGGGAGACAGAAAGATATATAGAGGGAGGGGATAGGTAGAGGGAATAAAGATATATAGAGGGATGGGATAGGTAGAGGGAATAAAGATATATAGAGGGAGGGGATAGGTAGAGGGGAATAAAGATATATAGAGGGAGGGGGATAGGTAGAGGGGAATAAAGATATATAGAGGGAGGGGATAGGTAGAGGGGAATAAAGATATATAGAGGGAGGGGATAGGTAGAGGGAATAAAGATATATAGAGGGAGGGGATAGGTAGAGGGAATAAAGATATATAGAGGGAGGGGGATAGGTAGAGGGGAATAAAGATATATAGAGGGAGGGGGATAGGTAGAGGGGAATAAAGATATATAGAGGTAGGGGATAAGTAGAGGGGAATAAAGATATATAGAGGGAGGGGGATAGGTAGAGGGGAATAAAGATATATAGAGGGAGGGGATAGGTAGAGGGAATAAAGATATATAGAGGGAGGGGGATAGGTAGAGGGAATAAAGATATATAGAGGGAAGGGGATAGGTAGAGGGAATAAAGATATATAGAGGGAGGGGATAGGTAGAGGGGAATAAAGATATATAGAGGGAGGGGATAGGTAGAGGGGAATAAAGATATATAGAGGGAGGGGATAGGTAGAGGGGAATAAAGATATATAAAGGGAGGGGGATAGGTAGAGGGGAATAAAGATATATAGAGGGAGGGGGATAGGTAGAGGGGAATAAAGATATATAGAGGGAGGGGGATAGGTAGAGGGGAATAAAGATATATAGAGGGAGGGGGATAGGTAGAGGGGAATAAAGATATATAGAGGGAGGGGATAGGTAGAGAGGAATAAAGATATATAGAGGGAGGGGGATAGGTAGAGGGGAATAAAGATATATATAGGGAGGGGGATAGGTAGAGAGGAATAAAGATATATAGAGGGAGGGGGATAGGTAGAGGGGAATAAAGATATATAGAGGGAGGGGATAGGTAGAGGGGAATAAAGATATATAGAGGGAGGGGGATAGGTAGAGGGAATAAAGATATATAGAGGGAGGGGATAGGTAGAGGGAATAAAGATATATAGAGGGAGGGGGATAGGTAGAGGGGAATAAAGATATATAGAGGGAGGGGATAGGTAGAAAGGAATAAAGATATATAGAGGGAGGGGGATAGGTAGAGGGGAATAAAGATATATAGAGGGAGGGGATAGGTAGAGGGGAATAAAGATATATAGAGGGAGGGGGATAGGTAGAGGGGAATAAAGATATATAGAGGGAGGGGATAGGTAGAGAGGAATAAAGATATATAGAGGGAGGGGGATAGGTAGAGGGGAATAAAGATATATAGAGGGAGGGGATAGGTAGAGAGGAATAAAGATATATAGAGGGAGGTGGATAGGTAGAGGGGAAGAAGGATATATAGAGGGAGGGGGATAGGTAGAGGGGAATAAAGATATATAGAGGGAGGGGGATAGGTAGAGGGAATAAAGATATATAGAGGGAGGGGATAGGTAGAGGGAATAAAGATATATAGAGGGAGGGGGATAGTTAGAGGGGAATAAAGATATATAGAGGGAGGGGATAGGTAGAGAGGAATAAAGGTATATAGAGGGAGGGGGATAGGTAGAGGGGAATAAAGATATATAGAGGGAGGGGATAGGTAGAGGGGAATAAAGATATATAGAGGGAGGGGATAGGTAGAGAGGAATAAAGATATATAGAGGGAGGGGGATAGGTAGAGGGGAATACATATATATAGAGGGAGGGGATAGGTAGAGAGGAATAAAGATATATAGAGGGAGGGGATAGGTAGAGGGGAATAAAGATATATAGAGGGAGGGGATAGGTAGAGAGGAATAAAGATATATAGAGGGAGGGGGATAGGTAGAGGGGAATAAAGATATATAGAGGGAGGGGGATAGGTAGAGAGGAATAAAGATGGGTTGGGAGGAAGAGCTACGTCAGAAAAATGGATGTTGGCAAGCGGAGATAATTTATTTTATTCTGTTTGTTCCTAGATTTATGTGTACTCTGTATGTTTTAATACTGTGTGTGCGTGCGTGCGTGCGTGCGTGTGTGTGTGTGTTGCAGTGCGTGACAGGGTGAGGACTAAGATGGAGAGAGACATTCTGGTGGAGGTCAACCATCCCTTCATCGTTAAACTGCACTATGGTGAGTTAGCCAATCACAGCTCAGTACTACAGTGAGTCAATAACAACATCAGTCCCCTGGTAACCAATCAGATGTCTCTCAGCATTCCAAACAGAAGGGAAACTCTACCTCATCCTGGACTTCCTACGAGGAGGAGACCTCTTCACACGACTGTCTAAAGAGGTGAGGGCATGTGTGTGGCGTGTGTGTTGGAGTGGCGTTGGTGTGGCGTGAGTGTTGGTGTGGCGTGTGTGTTGGTGTGGCGTGTCTCACCTTCCCCTCTCCTCTCTGTGTGTAGGTGATGTTCACAGAGGAGGATGTGAAGTTCTACCTGGCAGAGTTGGCCCTGGCGCTGGACCACCTTCACAGCCTGGGCATCATCTACAGAGACCTCAAACCAGAGAAGTACATACACACACACACACACACACACACACACGCGCGTTTAGTATCTTTGTCCAAAGATCCATTTCTGTCTTTTCAGCATTCTGCTAGACGAGGAGGGACACATTAAGCTGACGGGTGAGTAATATCAGACCTGTGTGTGTGTGTGTGTGTGTGTGTGTGTGTGTGTGTGTGTGTGTGTGTGTGTGTGTGTGTGTGTGTGTGTGTGTGTGTGTGTGTGTGTGTGTGTGTG
>NC_092161.1:15489736-15512236 GCF_045791955.1 Oncorhynchus clarkii lewisi | reverse complement strand
TGAAGTCAAGGAGGAAATAGGACTGGGATCATACTCTGTCTGCAAACGCTGTATACACAAGGCCACTGGCATGGAGTACGCGGTTAAAGTGAGACACACACCCCCCAGAAAGCACTGATATTGACCATTGTATTGTTAGTATTCAGAGCCGTACATACACACAAGTTGGTATTGGTTTCAACCCCAGAACACTGTGTGTGTGTGTGTGTGTGTGTGTGTGTGTGTGTGTGTCTGCGTGTGTGTGTGTGTGTGTTTATGTGTGTGTGTGTGTGTGTGTGTGTGTGTGTGTGTGTGTGTGTGTGTGTGTGTGTGTGTGTGTGTGTGTGTGTGTGTGTGTGTGTGTGTGTGTGTGTGATGTAGATCATCAGTAAGGCCAACAGAGACCCAACAGAGGAGGTGGAGATCCTAATGAGATACGGACAACATCCCAACGTCATCACACTAAAGGATGTGAGTCTCACACACACACATTTTTGTATTGATATCCTTGTGGGGGGACCAAAGAATTGATTCCCATCCCAAATCCTGTTTTCCCTAACCCTAACTCCCTAACCCTATAACTATACCTAACCGTACCCCCTAAACCCTAACCCTAAACCTGACCCCTCAGCCTAAAATAACATTTTTCCTCGTGGGGAATGCGAAATGTCCCCACTTGTCCGAATGTTCTGTTTTACTATCCTTGTGAGGATTTCTGGTGCCCACAAGGATAGTTAAACAAAAACACACACACACTATTGCACCGGTATAACCCTGCTGTCTCTGCTGTAGGTGTTTGATGACGGTAGGACAGTGTATCTGGTCACAGAGCTGATGAAGGGAGGAGAGCTGCTGGATAAAATACTGAGACAGAAGTTCTTCTCAGAGAGAGAAGCTAGCGCTGTCCTATACACCATCACCAAGACTGTTGAGTACCTACACATACAGGGGGTAAGTGTGTGTGTGTGTGTGTTAAATGACTCTTCAGTAGGAGGGCATATCAAGTTATATAACCCTTTGATCCTACTTGTCTTTTTATTATTATTTTTCTTTACAGCATACCAGTTGTCTTTCAATGTGTTGATGTGTGTGATTGATTCATTTATGAATTGCCTGATTGGTTGATTGACTGCCAGGTGGTGCACAGGGACCTGAAGCCCAGTAATATCCTGTATGTGGATGAGAGTGGGAACGCTGAGTCCATCAGGATCTGTGACTTTGGTTTTGCCAAGCAGCTGAGAGCTGAGAACGGCCTGCTGATGACGCCGTGCTACACAGCTAACTTTGTAGCTCCAGAGGTATGTACCATGCCACACACTCTATCTCTCTCTCTCCCTCTCTGTTCCCCCCCTCTCTCTTTCTCTCTCCCTCTCTTTCTCTCTGCCCCCCCCTCTCTCTTTCTCTCTGTTCCCCCCTCTCTCTCTTTCTCTCTGTCTCTCTGTCCCCTGCCCTCTCTCTCTCTCTCTCTCTCTCCCTTTCTGTCTGTCCCTCTCTCTTTCTCTCCCTCTCCCCCTCTCTCTCGCTTTCTCTCTCTCTCTGTCCCCCTCTCTCTCTTTTTTTCTCACTTTCCCCTCTCTCTCTCTCTCTCTCTCTCTCTCTCTCTCTCTCTCTCTCTCTCTCTCTAACTCTCTCCCTCTCAATTCAATTCAAGGGGCTTTATAGGCATGGGAAACATATATTAACATTTCCAAAGCAAGTGAAATAGATAATATACAAAAGTGAAATGAACAATAAAAGTGAACAGTAAACATTATACTCACAGAAGTTCCAAAATAATAAAGACATTACACATGTCATATTATGTATATACAGTGTTGTAACAATGTGCAAACAGTTAAAGTACAAAAGGGAAAATAAATAAGCATAAATATGGATTGTATTTACAATGGTGTTTGTTCTTCACTGGTTGACCTTTTCTTGTGGCAACAGGTCACACATCTTGCTGCTGTGATGGCACACTGTGGTATTTCACCCAGTAGATATGAGTTTATCAAAATCGGCTTTGTTTTTGAATTCTTTGTGGGTCTGTGTAATCTGAGGGAAATATGTGTCTCTAATATGGTCATACATTGGGCAGGAGGTTAGGAAGTGCAGCTCGGTTTCCACCTCATTTTGTGGGCAGTGAGCACATAGCCTGTCTTCTCTTGAGAGCCAGGTCTGCCTACGGCCTTTCTCAATAGCAAGGCTATGCTCACTGAGTCTGTACATAGAGCAAACTAGAATGCTATTTGTCCCTAAACAGAGAGTACACAGTGGCAGAATACCTGACCACTGTGGCAGAATACCTGACCACTGTGACAGAATACCTGACCACTGTGACTGAATACCTGACCACTGTGACTGAATACCTGACCACTGTGACAGAATACCTGACCACTGTGACTGAATACCTGACCACTGTGACTGAATACCTGACCACTCTGACAGAATACCTGACCACTGTGACTGAATACCTGACCACTGTGACTGAATACCTGACCACTGTGACTGAATACCTGACCACTGTGACTGAATACCTGACCACTGTGACAGAATACCTGACCACTGTGACTGAATACCTGACCACTGTGACTGAATACCTGACCACTGTGACTGAATACCTGACCACTGTGACAGAATACCTGACCACTGTGACTGAATACCTGACCACTGTGACTGAATACCTGACCACTCTGACAGAATACCTGACCACTGTGACTGAATACCTGACCACTGTGACTGAATACCTGACCACTGTGACTGAATACCTGACCACTGTGACTGAATACCTGACCACTGTGACAGAATACCTGACCACTGTGACTGAATACCTGACCACTGTGACTGAATACCTGACCACAGTGACTGAATACCTGACCACTGTGACAGAATACCTGACCACTGTGACTGAATACCTGACCACTGTGACTGAATACCTGACCACTGTGACTGAATACCTGACCACTGTGACAGAATACCTGACCACTGTGACTGAATACCTGACCACTGTGACTGAATACCTGACCACTGTGACTGAATACCTGACCACTGTGACAGAATACCTGACCACTGTGACTGAATACCTGACTACTGTGACTGAATACCTGACCACTGTGACTGAATACCTGACCACTGTGACTGAATACCTGACTACTGTGACTGAATACCTGACCCACTGTGACTGAATACCTGACCACTGTGACTGACACAAACGTAAGGAAAGCTTTGACTGTTTTCTTGTTCATTCTTTCCAATGTGTCAAGTAATTATCTTTTTGTTTTCTCATGATTTGCTTGGGTCTAATTGTGTTGCTTTCCTGGGGCTCTGTGGGGTCTGTTTGTGTTTGTGAACAAAGCCCGAAGACCAGCTTGGTTAGGGGACTCTTCTCCAGGTTCATCTCTCTGTAGGTGATGGCTTTGTTATGGAAGGTTTGGGAGTCAATTCCTTTTAGGTGGTTGTAAAATTTAACGTCTCTTTTCTGAATTTTGATAATTAGTGCGTATCGGCCTAATTCTGCTCTGCATGCATTATTTGGTGTTTTAAGTTGTACACAGAGGATATTTTTGCAGAATTCTGCATGTAGAGTCTCAATTTGGTGTTTGTCCCATTTTGTCAATTCTTGGTTGGTAAGCGGACCCCAGACCTCACAACCATAAAAGACAATGGGTTCTATAACTGATTCAAGTATTTTTAGCCAGATCCTAATTGGTATGTCGAATTCTATGTTCCTTTTGATGGCATAGAAGGCCCTTTTTGGAAGTTACCCGTGGTGCTGATGTTTAGGCCAAGGTATGTATAGTTTTTTGTGTGCTCGAGGGCAACATTGTCTAGATGGAATATGTATTTTTGGAACACCATTATTTTGGTCTTACTGAGATTTACTGTCAGGGCCCAGGTCTGGCAGAATATCTAGGTGGTACTGTAGGACCTCCCTCTCTGTTTCTCTCCCTGGCTCTGTTTCTCTGTCTCTCCCTCCCTCTCAATTCAATTTAAGGGCTTTATTAGCATGGGAAACATATGTTTACAATGCAAAAGCAAGTTAAATAGATAATAAACAAAAGTGAAATAAACAATAAAAAATGTACAATAAACATTACACCAAATAATAAAGACATTTCAAATGTCATATTATGTAATAGTCTCTTTCTCTGTCTCTCTCTCTGTCTATCTCTCTCTATATATGTCTCTCTCTCCCTCTCTGTCACACCCTCTCTCTCTCTCTCTCTCTTCGTTCTGACAATTCTCTCTTTCAAACTAGTCTTTTCTTCTCTCTTTCTCTCGTAACCGCTGATATTCTCTACATGTACCCTCTCATCCACTGACCATACAGTATGTGGGTGTGTGTTGTCTAGGTGTTGAAGAAGCAGGGTTATGATGCTGCCTGTGACATCTGGAGTCTAGGAGTCCTACTCTACACTATGCTCACAGGGTAAGGCTGTGTGTGTGTGTGTGTGTGTGTGTGTGTGTGTGTGTGTGTGTGTGTGTGTGTGTGTGTGTGTGTGTGTGGCGAATGGTTTCCCTGGACTAACCTTCTGGTATGGCTGTTTGTGTATTTGCAATTGTTTACCCTTCTCTCTTCTCCCTCAAAAAAAAAAAATATCTCCTCCCTCCTCTCTCTTCTTCTCTCCAGGTTCACTCCGTTTGCCAACGGTCCAGAGGACACACCAGAGGAGATCCTGGCTCGGATCGGCAGCGGGAAGTTCTCTCTGACCGGAGGATACTGGAACTCTGTTTCAGCAGAGGCCAAGGTACACACACACAATCACACACACTCACACCGAAGCCAAGGGAATGTTGTCAACATTCAAACACATACTCAATGGATGATAATGTTGTAATATGTTTTGACCTCTGACCTGTAGGAGCTGGTGTCTAAGATGTTACACGTGGACCCCCACCAGCGTTTGACAGCCGGCCAGGTGTTGTGTCATCCCTGGGTCACACACCGAGACCACCTGCCCAAGTTCACACTGACCAGACAGGACGCTCCACACCTGGTCAAGGTAACAGACACTCTAAATGTCCTGTTTTAACATCTCAGTATATTTTATTGTGTGTATGACACTATAAAGTGTGAGTTGACATTTTTTATTATCTCATTTGTTTTGTTTTGTGCAGAGCGCCATGGCAGCCACCTACTCTGCCCTCAACAGGAACGTTCCACCTGTCCTGGACCCCGTGGGATGTTCCACTCTAGCCCAACGGAGGGGGGTGAAGAAACTCACCTCCACTGCCCTCTGACCGTTGACATTTCACCTCAGACTTATAACCCTGCTGGAGCTCTGCTCAGACAGACAGACCTGGTTCCTCAGATGACCTGGACAGAACTCTGATGCACCTGGGACCCCCCTGACCCTGCTCAGTTATTAACTAACCCAGTGGTCTTCACCCCTGGTGCTGGAGACCAGGGCTGGAACTACAGCCTATACCTCTGTTGGACCAGGGCTGGAACTACAGCCTATAGCTCTGTTGGATCAGGGCTGGAACTACAGCCTATAGCTCTGTTGGACCAGGGCTGGAACTACAGCCTATAGCTCTGTTGGATCAGGGCTGGAACTACAGCCTATAGCTCTGTTGGACCAGGGCTGGAACTACAGCCTATAGCTCTGCTGGACCAGGGCTGGAACTACAGCCTATAGCTCTGTTGGACCAGGGCTGGAACTACAGCCTATAGCTCTGTTGGACCAGGGCTGGAACTACAGCCTATAGCTCTGTTGGACCAGGGCTGGAACTACAGCCTATAGCTCTGTTGGACCAGGGCTGGAACTACAGCCTATAGCTCTGTTGGACCAGGGCTGATGGTGACCACATTGTAGCGTCTCTCCAGTCTTTGCTTTGGACAATTCGTGTTGCCTCTAGACTCAAGAGACAATTGTCAGGAACAGGAATGTGCTGTATTTAGATGTCTGTACTTCTGGGAACATTTGAGATACCTGCATTATGCATTTAAGACCCATATTAAAATGATGATGAATTGTATAATGTAGCTCTGTGTATAAACCTAAGTAGCCTCAAAGACAGTACAATATGAACATAGGCTAAAACGGCTTCTCCAATAGAAATCCCAGACCACACTTTTCGGCAATGTTATGGCGATGTTGGCTAGCTAAGCTCATGCGTAGAAACATGTCATCGGGTCTAACGGTCGTCTCGTGTCAAATCAAAGGCACTCCTTCCATATCAGTTTTTGGGAAAATGTGTCCGTTAGTCAATTTCACGAGGTTGGAGTAATAACACGTTCAACTACTTAAGAAATTGGATCAATTCTAGGTTGTGGATTTAGATTTTGAGAAAATGAACAACTAAGGAAGAATGTTTTACTTCTCTCATTGACTTCACAACCCCCAAACCCTGGTCAGCTTGGTCTGTTTCGCGTTCACAGATGTCTAACGATGTTGCATCTCTGGGTTTAGAAAATCTGTGGTAACCTCTTCTGTGACTGAGTCATCAGACAGGGACAAAACTAGTGATGTCATCAGAGTGAGAGCAGGTAGAGCTCCACTGACCCCGCCCCCTACAAGCTCCTCCTAGTCAGCCACAACATCCAGAGTCTGGACTGAGGTCCAATCATGGCTTTGGTGGGCCAGTCTGGGTACAGCCTGCCCTGTCCACGCCACACCTCAACATTTCCAGACACCAAGGGAAACCTGATCCTCGACCAGTGTTAAGCAGTGGTTATCTGGACAGCGAGTCTGTGTATATGTTGATGCCTTCAAATGCTCCTCAGGACTCCTCTGAACCTTGTGTTTCCCAGTTCCTAGGTACATTTGAAAGCAGCATGCTTGGATGACGCCATGAGGAGTCTGTGTCCGACACTGAACTGACACTACTGTTCCAGTACAGCAGCTCAGGTTTCTAGATGAAATACCATGCATTTTATAAGTCCATTAACTGTGTCATGTAAGCACACAGGTGGGGTGGGAGAGGTCCATGGATGTAGAAATGTGTGGATAGAAGGGACATGATATTTTATGCTGAATTAAAACCCTTTCAACCTGCCATCTGGAATGGCATGACACAGTTGTGGAGGTAATCCAGTATGTTACTGTATGGGCCAGCTGGCACCTGCTGACTTCTGGTCAATCCCTTTAAAACACTGTCTGTCTAATTGAATGAAAAAAATATGTAGCTACAGTATCAATGACTTGTAGCAGTAGTATTGAATTAATGAGCTGATCCTGGATCGGTGGACAACTCCTACCTATTCGATCGCTCTCCCTCAACTCTTCTGTATGTGTTGTAACACAGTCTTTCAGGTTCTGCTTGACTGGTAGCAGAGCTATAAGCTTGTGTGTTTGAGATGTCTGTATGTTTTTTTCCCCTTCCAGTTTGAGAGTAGATGAGATGTATTTTTTCTCTCCTTCCTCTGTCCCTATCCAGTGGAGATAGTGTCCTCTCTCTGGTTTTGTATCTCAGTGGAGTCACAGTAGGACTTTGTATTGAACATAATAAAAATACCTTCATTATACAACTGTGTTTTTCACTGACCAGTAACTACTACAGAAAGGCTTTTTATTCAGACAACATACAGTCAACAGCATAGAGAACAATGCATCAAAGATGTTCTGTAATGGAACCAGTCGACACCAAAAGGCTCCAGGATGACAGGGCTACAGTGGCGTTCCGGTCTAATCTCTATTGGGCAGAGAACGTTCACTTGGCTTCCGATTGGCCCAGAGAGAGTTCTCTCTTCTTTCCATTGGCCCAGAGAGTTCCTAATGTATACATCTGGCATAAATAGAAATGTACTAGAGTTGGCACTAGGATCATGTACGGGCTAATAATATACTCTACAAACAAATACAAACCCAAATGTTAACTCAGAAACACTTCATTACATTTGCGACTATCACATTTTACGTTAAGCTACTTACATCTAATGTTGTGTAAGACAATTCTCTAAATCTAAATTGATAAAAGGACAATACAAAAGATTGAACTGAATTATCTCTATAATAAATGACAGGTAAATACATACCATGTAGGATATTATGGGGCTTATAAAGGGCTTACAACGCGTTGAAGACGCATGGCCTTCAAGGTGAAAGTGACAAATACTGTACAAGTGGGCTACAATCTGAAAACCAATAAGAATCCCATCTTTACAAACCTAAACTCTCTAAATGACAGTTAGCTTGAAAGTCATTTCTCCCATTCCATCTGTATCGATAAATCAAACAGCTTCAGAATTAATTTACTGTAACAACCAAGTAGTAGCTGTTCTTTAGTTAGATAATTTGATCCCAGTCTCAGGTTTCTCCTGTACAGAAATATTCACTAATAAAGTTCCCAAGTCAGTTGTTCATGTCAGAGGAGGGGGGTGGTTATGGGACAAAGGGGAGGGGTTAAAAACACAACTAGATTGAGATTCTATTTATTTGGTAATAAATTCTTCTTTGATCTCTTGTAGATGGGCGTGGTTATCTTGTAGATGTGCATGGTTGTTTGGTAGAGGGGAGGGACTTTTCTTCAGAGGGGCTGTACTATGATTCCCTGTATTGTCAGGTTTGTTGATTTTCCCAGACTGCTGGTCTAGCTGCTTCTGGTTGCGTCTGAGAGCGTGGTTTTTCAGGTGGACAGTGAGGCCCCTCTGGGTGAGCTGGTAGATGTGACACTCATAGCAGTAGTAAGGAGTCACGGCCACGTGTCTAAACTGATGTGTTAGAAAGATGTCGATCGAGGAGAAGTTTCTTTCACACATCTCACAGCGCGGGACCCTGCCTGGGTGTTCCGTGTTGTAGTGCTTTTTCATTGTGCATTTATTCAGCATCTCCACAGAGCAGAAGGAGCAGCACAACATCACTTTGTGGAGACTGGTGTGACTACGAGAGTGCTTGTCGAGGACTATCTGGTTTCTGTAGTATGTTTTGCAGAGTGGGCAGAAGAATTTCTTATGGCTGGGTTGGTATTTATTCTGATGCTCCCCGACTCCTCTGGCTTTCCGGATAGCATCCAAGTCCTTTTCCTCCTTGTTGTCCTCCTTCACATGGTGGAAGCAAACGTGATTCCTCAGGGAAGCCTTGGATTGGTAGATTTGGGGGCAGAGTGGCACTGGGCAGGCGTATTTCGCATTAGTGCAGCAGCTGGTTTTATGCTCCAGTAACTCGCTTCGGTACTGGAAGGTGTTGCTGCACTGTGGGCAGCGGAACCCTGCCACCCTCTTTTTCCCCTCCACAGTCTGACCTTTCTGTCTCTCCCTCTCTTCCTCCCTCGCCCTCTCTGCAATCATCTTCCATTCGTCTTCCTGGGTTTTCCTCCTCTCTTGCTCATATCTCCACCATTGCGGCCCCGGAAGCTTTCTCCGTTTCCCCTTTTCCCCCCACATCTCTACCGTCCTGCTCTCTCCCCCTTCCTCCATCTGCCATACCTCCTCCCCTACCACATATTCTCTACATTCCTCCTCTGGGTTTGAGTTTTCTATCACAAACACTCCCTCCACCTCACGCGCCGTCGCATTCATTTTCTCTTTCCTGTGAAGCTCTGTTACCATGGCATCATAGCCTCCATCCTCTCCTTCATATGGGTGAGTGTGTGAGTATTCCATCCCATACTCTCCTCCATCATCCTTCCTCTCTCCTGTGTGCAAGTCTCCTATTTTCACCACTCTAATCTGGTCATAGCTCTCTGCAATGCTCTCAACCTCCCCAACATCTTCCTCTTTGATTGAACTAAACGACTTGCTGAGTGAACCCAACAAATTGTTCCAGCGATTCACCTGCGAATCCAACTCCCTGTCCACTGGCTCCTCCTTGATGCCGGCCATTTTGCCTTCCACCATCCCAGTCCCCTTCGCCCTCTCAGTGTACACCTGTTAGAGATGAACATGAAGTGTTTCATTTAGAAGCAACATTATTCTATTAAAGTTTTAGTGTTGAAGGTTGTGCTTCATGTACCTCTAACACCCAGAAAGCTCAGATTCACCAGCTCTGCAAGCTATGTCAAAATATGTTCTTTGCTTCCTTAGTTGGTCAGCGTAAAAGCCTATTTGGTGATCAAAGGACGGATTTTGACAATATAAACTTTGCATATCTGCTAAATCGGAGTTTGAATCAGCTTCCTGTGTGCGCAGATAGATACTACTAGTTCAGGGCTACACTTGGTTTAATAAACTGTAGGCTAGGCCTGGAAGGCAATTTTAGATAGCTATAAAGTCTTTCAAGAACCGCCTATAAGAACTAAAAATATGTTTTTGTTGATGGAGTGAAAAGTTAAAGAAATTAACTAGTTAATTGACGGCAAATGTTTGAAGCAATTGCGCCGCCATCTTCTCTACTAAAACCTTTTCAGTCTATTGTCTTTGATTAATGATCCTATAGCCTAGGCTACTGTTTTTGATGCTATAGCCTAAACAACAGTTTGGCACAATGTTAAATTAAGTTTAATAAAACATGTACAAATAATAATAATAATTGTAGGCTAGCCTCATAGCGCGAATATCATACTCACGGTGTGTTTCCGATAAGCCGATGTTTTATCAGAGGAATAAATCGATGGGATTGCGTCAAGATTTAATATTAACCTCGTGGTGAAACCGAGATCAAGTTTTGTGAAGCACTCTTCTGCAAAGTGGTCGCCACATAAACGGGAAACATCTGGAATTTGCTCTCCCGGGTTGCTTCCATTGATAAACTGTAGCCACCGTTGGCGTCTCTGGGGTTCCTCTGGTAAACTGTAATGAATAATTGCGTCCGATTGATTGGCGCATCCTCTAACAATGCATTTATGGATTTCCATTGCGTTCTTCTCTTTAGCCAGTTATTTTCTAATGAAACAGTCACAACTTGAGGTACGTTTTAGCTACAAATGTTGTGTCGTCGCCGAGGTGTGACAGCTGCGTTTGCACACACTGACCCCGTCTACCAGTATCTTTGTTATTGCTGTCTGCTATCAGTTAGCACTGTGGCTAAGCTATCTACAGTGTAGAGTAACTCATTTATATCCGCACGTTGACTTTCCACTTTCTCTCTATCTGGCTATGAAGTTCGAACAGTGGCGAATTCAGAAATATCCATGGATATGTGTAAATTCAACCACAATCATATTTTCCAGCTACCAAACTGTTAGAATTTATCATGGATTGCTAAAATAGCTAGCAAGTTGTTCTTCTTCTGTTTTATTATCAGAAAATGTGCTCTATCGCCACCTACTGTAGTGGAGTGTTTCTACTGAACGAGCATTTAACCTAGGCTATATTATTTTTATTCGAATGGATCATATAAAATGTATATTTAATCAATAGGTTTTATTATTGTAAACACTTACCCAGTTCCAGCATATGAAAATGTTAAAAAATTAGTCAATACGTTCCATATGTTTCCACTGTGTCTGTGGTCCTTGTTTACACTGTGTCTGTGGTCCTTTCCCAAGTAAGTACATTTACAAAGATATTTTCAAATGATGATATATGATTTGTGTTATGGTTTGGTGTGTTTGATTTAAATGT
Organism: Oncorhynchus clarkii lewisi; assembly: GCF_045791955.1. Taxonomy (NCBI): domain Eukaryota; kingdom Metazoa; phylum Chordata; class Actinopteri; order Salmoniformes; family Salmonidae; genus Oncorhynchus; species Oncorhynchus clarkii. Next base: position 15,500,835 of record NC_092161.1, on the reverse strand, counting down.
GTAATATTGTTGCATTCCGAAACTTAAATGAGAAAGAAAGACAGTAACTAGCTAGCATGGTGTATTGCTGTTTCACATGTGTAAATAAAGCTTTACCATTTTGTATGACATGTCATGCGCATGCGTAAACCGGTGCACAAGTGGTGAATTGGTTTTCCGTGAATTCTTCCGGGAGAAATTGGGCCGTTTTTCTTTCTCATTATTGTTCATATAGCAAGCAGTAAGCGCCACCCAATCACCACGGGACGAAGAGGAGATCTGAGCTGTAAAGAATATGCCCAAGAATAAAGGTAAAGTGTTAGAAGCGCCGTCTATTCCCGGATCTTGTCCTGCAGTCTCTGACTACTTCAGTCTCTACACGCAGTGAAAACGTGACACAGTTGAATAGCTAGCTAACATAATGACTAACGGTAACCACCAGCTTCGTAGCATATATTTTCACAAATCTAGGTACGTACAGACTACGTAAATTAAGAGCAGCCAGCTCGCTGTATTGTTCTGACGTTAAATAGTACTGTTAAGGGCGCACATGACCTGTCGTCTAACTAACAACTGTAGTAGAACCCATTCAATCCACAGTCAGCTAGCTACATTTGCCTGAAGGTTTCACGTACTGACTGTAGTTGGCCATATGGCATATCTGCGCTCTATTCCTGTAAAACATTTTCACATGTTGCTGTAACACATCATGTACCTCCTGTAGTTGGACTCCCGAGTGGTGCAGCAGTCTGAGGCACTGCATCTCAGTGCAAGAGGCGTCACTATAGTACCTGGTTCGAATCCAGGCGGCACAATTGAACCAGCATCGTCGGGGGTTTGGCCGGAGTAGACCGTCATTGTAAATAAGAATTTGTTCTTAAATGACTTGCCTAGTTATTAGATAGAATAAACGTTGGTGATGTGGGGTTGACATTGAAACACTATAATAATACAGTATAGGTTAGGTATCTTGAGGTATTTATTGGGTGTGGTACTCTGATTTCATAGTGAAACTCAAAACCTGTGGTAAATACAGTCTGAGCGAAAGTGTCTGCTAAATGACAAAAATGTGAGTGGTCTGTATGACTTAATTGTTTCTCTGCCAGGTAAGGGAGGAAAGAATCGTCGACGTGGAAAAAATGAGAACGAGTCAGAGAAGAGAGAGCTGGTGTTCAAAGAGGACGGGCAGGGTGAGTGGAGGGGTCTCTGCCAGGCCTTGTGTGGGTGTAGGCTTCTGTTTCAGCCAAACAGCAACATGGCTGAATCAAGTCTTTGTTGAAGACTATGATTAGTTGGTGTGTTAGTGCTTTGACTGGAGCAAAAGCCTGCACGCACACCAGTTCTAGAATTAGAACTGCCAGTCTCTCCCCAGTGTGGAATACCTCAACTGATCCTAACAATACTCTAGAATGTACAGCTCCCCTTTTCCCAAGTTTCTGAAATGCAGATAAAAATGCAGCCCTGTTTTTAGAGCAGACGTGTGTTCTATTGAGGGTGAAGTTATACAAGCATAATGATCAACATGGCCCTGCTCCGTGGGAGCAATGTAACCCTCTCCCCTGTGCTGTAGAGTACACTCAGGTGTTCCCAACTTCTGTGATGTTGTGTATGTTAAGTTCTTCTCTCTTTCCTGCAGAATATGCCCAGGTGATTAAGATGTTGGGTAATGGGAGGTTGGAAGCCATGTGTTTTGACGGAGTTAAGCGGCTCTGCCACATCAGAGGAAAACTCAGGAAAAAGGTAGGAACACACGCCCATTATATTGACACACAAGGGGAAACCCTGAATGATGCAGACTCAATGTTTTTTCCTTCTTTTCTCCCCACTATGGACTGTCAACCGCGACACAGCATGGGCTGCAGTTGTGTGTTAACAAATTCTTCAGATTGTTATCAATTCATCTGATTTATGTCTTGTAAAAGAGTTCTTCTGTTGTTTTTCTTTCAGGTGTGGATTAACACGTCAGATATCATCCTGGTGGGACTGAGAGATTACCAGGTGAGATGACCAGCAAGTTTACGACTGCTGCTGCTGTTGTTGTGGGTGACTGTGCATTTGGTTGTCACTTAGGGCTGGGCGATTTATATGGAATTAATTTGATTAATTCAAATGTGTTTTTTAGCACAAAATGTATCGCAATAATTAAGTTTTGTTTTTATGAGCGTTTATGTCCACTTGTTGTCTTTTTGGTCTTATCTCCTTTGCTCCTTCTGTGCCTGTGTGTACATTCCCACTCATACACCAAGTCCCTGCCACTCACAACAACAACAGATGAAAAATCACTTCTTCCTCTATGACATACCGCTGTTTCAACTCACTGTTTACGTTTGAGGTTTGGTCCAACAGAATGGGTCCTATGGACACTGAAAGACACTGAGACATTATTTGAGTGTCATCGATGAGAACTAAACCTTTCTAACGACACCTTTTTTTATCTCTCAACTCATAAAACGTACAGAGAGTTGACCCTACTAAAACAGAAGTAGCCTATCAATGAGCATTGTTTCTGGAAAATAAATGTTAATTTTCTGTGCAACGTGCCACTAGCACAATTACCACCGGCTGTGCTGTTTATCTAGTTGTTTTATAAATGTGCAATGAGAATAAAAATACACATTTATAGCAGTAATTAGCAACTCATTCTGAGAAATAAGTGTCTTATCCAAGTAGGCTACTTGATTTCAACATCTGAACAAAGTGGACAGGCTAGCATGCTGTTGGAGGCAGACAGGAGGGTGTGTTCATAGGAGTTGAACTGTTCTACCTTGTTAGCTCGCAAATAGATCCAAGTTGTCTAGACTTGAAATATAACGATTATCTGACTAGTCAGTAGCATGTGGGCTTGTGCTTGAGAGATTGTTTATTAGACCTGTGTTACACAGGAGGTTGATGGGACCTTCACTGGGGAGAAGGTGCTCGTGGTAATGGCTGGAGCAGAAATGGTGTAATGGCATCAAACACATGGTTTCCAGGGGTTTGATGGCATTCCATCCCAGCCATTATTGTGAGCCTTCCTCCCCTCAGCAGCCCCCTGTGCTGTGTCAATGTTCTATTGTGCCTGATACAAGAGGTTGGACCTTTTATTAGTGGGGATGTGCATGGTTCTGGTTCAATTTGTAACAAAAGGGTATTTTCATTGACTGAGTTGAAAGCCAGATCAGTGATTATTGCTAAAAAAGAGCTGGTTAAACTATTTTGATTAAATAATGATATTATTAGTTGGTCTTATGGTTGTGGAAGGCCTATATTTAGCCTAGGTATACTTACACACTCCCTGAATTCATTAGATTATTGCTGACTGTTTTGAATGCAGTTTATTGACCTTTTAATTGTACAACAACGCTTATTCAGAGAACATGTTAAAAAAAACAATATATAAATCGGAAATCGCCCATAAGTTTGTAAAAAATAAAGATGATTTTTAGGCCATATCGCTCAGCCCTATTGTCACTGTATCATAAAAGCGTCTTTGAGTTGAGTTTTTTTCTCCTGCTATAGGACAACAAAGCTGATGTGATCCTGAAGTACAATGCAGACGAGGCCAGGAGTCTGAAGGCCTACGGAGAACTACCGGAGCACGGTGAGTAGTCGCTACGGTAACAGCTAATGGGATTGGAATAGTGGTCATGTAGGAGAAGAGATGAAGAAAGAAAGCTAGAAATTATTGACAGCCCATGATGACTGACTACGATTGGTTTTGTAGATGTTAAATTCATGGGTTGTTTTGTTTGCACATCCTTGTTGTCTCTGACTCCTCCTCTTCCTGTCTCCTCCCCTCTCAGCCAAGATCAATGAGACGGATACCTTCGGTCCCGGGGACGATGAAGACATCCAGTTTGACGACATCGGAGATGATGATGAGGACATTGATGATGTAAGTGCTCAATCAGCATCTTGTATTGCTTTCTGTAGGTTGGAACTGCTGCAATGACAGGATTAACCATCTGGTGACCCTCCATCTGTATCTCTTTCCCCTCCCTGCCCCCTCTCTACCCACCTCTCGCCCCCCTACCCAACTCCTCTCGCCCCCACTTTCTTTCCTCTGTCATTATTCTCCAGATCTAAGGACCTTCTAGGGGAAGGTGTAATTTTTACCATCTGCTCTGAAAATCAGCACAGGACTTCGATACTTCTCTACTGGAATCACTGTACCCTCTGCCCACATTTGTGGCTGTGTTACCTATTGACGACCCCGCCCACACAACATATTTCAAGGGCGTTCAGCCCTCCCACTAACTCATTGATAACATGACTGCAGCTGCTCCCAATTTCTTGCGGTGTCTTTTTTTAATGTATTTATATCGATTTCATGCGGAGTGGAATTTACTTACAAGTATAGAATCTCTAGATTTGCAATAAAAATATGAACCATTTTATGTTTTGTCCTGCGTTCTGAATCATAGTTGATAGTTAGCAACGCTCTTTAGTTAGGATTAGATATGTTTATTGATTATGTAAAACTGATTCCTCCTGAAGATGCCTCTGTTTTTCAACAGTCTATTTTTCTTTTGTTTCCCCATGTGTATTTTGTCTGTTGGTTTTATGTTTTGATCAACTCCCGGAGGGGTGTGTCACAAAGCATCACCACGTTCAAGGAAGTTGGGCCCACCTTTGAAAAACATTCAGATATAGCTACTACTTTTGATTTATTTCCTAAAATAATCTAGAAAATTTAATATTTGTCAATTATACCAATGTCCATTTCATGTTATTTCAGAATATTTAGGAATGTTAATTGGCTTTTTCTACTTGTTCCTGCTTTGTGACCCCCCCCAGCTGCAGTTTAGAGACCGCTGAGTTCTGTCAGAGGTAATGGCTACCTCCTAACTACCCTGGTGGTCCAGTCTGCTGCTGCTGGAGTCAAACCCTCTGTTTCTTCACTGTCATGCCAAAGATGTCATGTGCTGCTTGGCATCCACAGAGGAGTTGGCTGCAGCTCATACACAATGGGACCAGGCTAGCTAAATATCACTGAACTGTGTCTTTAACACCATAGACAGCGGCTGAGCTACTATGATGTAATAAGGCTGATTTATAGTGATTTCCAGTAAAGAATTTAATTCCATGGACTTTTTGACATTTTACGCAGCTCCTTTCTTCTCTGAGAAAGACTGTTGCCTGTGCTTGTATGTATCAACCACTAGGTGGTGCCACTGACCTACAGCTCAACCTCATCCACAGTGTTGTTGGTGGTGAGCGTTAATATCGTTATGTTGAAGCCTTTTTTTGTAACTCCAGTAATACAAAGCTATTGCAATACTAATATTTTTTCTGCATCGAATGTTATTGGTCTTTATATTTGTGATGTTTGTGTGTAAATGAATGTCGGCGTGAGGATGACACCAGCAGGAAAGAACAGGAGCGGGACATACCCTTTACACATTACTGACCAAAACTGAGTGGAGCTGTACTGGGTTGGTGACCTGTCATTTTATTGTCTCATATCATCACTGCTTCTGAAATGTAGCCTGAACAGACACCCTTTATAAGCAGGGCAGACGTCTTGTTTCTATGTCCAGGGCAACGTAAAGGTTAGTTCCTTTAGAACATGCAGTATCTGACACGCATGTGTGAACTGTTATTTGGCACCGCTGTTCTGCATAATACACCCCCACGAGGCCCAGTGTTATCAGATCACTGCACGTGCCATGTACAACGAAGCTCTGGTGCAGCACATTCTCCTCAAACGCTCACAGTAGTCAACCTTATTAAAATGTGTGCGTTTTCATTAGCCTAAATAATGTGCCTATAAACGCTCACTAGGGAGATATTTGGAGCTGGGTGAAAAGGGAGAGAGGGATGAGAGATGTTCTCTGTCCTGCCATGCTGTAACTGCTGTGAAATAGTTGGCTAGTTAGCGAGGTGTGCGCTAACAGCATTTCAGTCGGTGATGTCACTTGCTCTGAGACCTTGAAGTAGTTGTTTCCCTTGCTCTGCAAGGGCTGCGGCTTTTGTGGAGCGACAGGTAACGAAGCTTCGTGGGAGGCAGTTAATGTGCAGAGGATCCCTGGTTTGAGCCCAGGTAGGGGCGAGGAGAGGGACGGAAGCAACACTGTTACATTGGTGCCGTGACCCGGATCACTGGTTGCTGCAGAAAAGGAGGTCAAAAGGGGAGTGAGTGTAACCGGTGTGAAATGGCTAGCTAATGGGGTGCGCGCTAATAGCGTTTCAATTGGTGACGTCACTCGCTCGGAGACCTTGAAGTTGTTGTTTCCGTTGCTCAGCAAGGGCCGTGGCTTTTTTGGAGTGATGGGTAACGATGCTTCGTGGGAAGCAGTTGTTTATGTGTGCAGAGGGTCCCTAGTTGGAGCCCAGGTAGGGGTGAGGAGAGGGACGGAAGCAGTTGTTTATGTGTGCAAAGGGTCCCTAGTTGGAGCCCAGGTAGGGGTGAGGAGAGGGACGGAAGCAACACAGTTACAATGGCTTGGAGAGAGAACCAATGGAGAAAAGATGGGATAAATGGATTTCTGCATGAAACAGAGATCTGAAAGAGGCTGTAAATTGCATTTGAATTAATCCCACCCCAGAAATTGGCTTCAGGAATTATTATGCTTTCTTGTCATTCATTCTGTGGGCCGCATCATGACTAAACAACTACATGGGGGACTATACCAGCCAGCCTGTGTAATGTAATTACAAATCAAAGTATAAAAACATGTTTCATTTTGAGCACGTTTTGGCAACCATCAAACAGCTCTGTAAATATTGTCATGGAGCCAAACTGCAGCAACCGCTGTTCCAGGTATAACCATGCATGTGGCCCCTAGGTGCCTCTAGCCCTACCCTGCTTGTGTGTTGTCAAGCTTCTATCTTCTCAGTGGGTTTCAAACCTTTTATGCTGTCCATTATGGGAGTACTTTCCCCTGACATCTTTAGCTGCTGATTCTCTGACTATTGGTTGCTGTTATTCACTGTTCCCTCTACTCTATTTTTAGTCTATGAATTATCCAATCGGGTTCTGCGTGTGTGGGAGAGACGTGAGAGACAGACCACTGAACCGACGTGTGGACTCTATTTGATGTAAATAATGACGTAATATAGAGCCCTCTGGCACGTATGTTGGTATGTGACTTAAACCATACAGATATGGATTAAACTGTCTCATTAGAAATAATACTTTTTTCTTTTAAATGGCCAAATGTATCAGATGGATTGACTTTGATTATTGTCGAAGACACTCGAACGCATTAATTTCCCCTGTCGCTTTCTCTCTCTCGCTCTCTCTGTTTCTCTCTCTCGCACTCGCTCTCTCTCTCTGTTTCTCTCTCTCTGTTTCTCTCTCTCGCACTCGCTCTCTTTCTCTCTCTCTCTCTCTGTTTCTCTCTCTCTGTTTCTCTCTCTCTCTCTCGCTCTCTCTGTTTCTCTCTCTCGCACTCGCTCTCTTTCTCTCTCTCTCTCTCTGTTTCTCTCTCTCGCTCTCTCTGTTTCTCTCTCTCTGTTTCTCTCTCTCTCTGTTTCTCTCTTTCTGTTTCTCTCTCTCTCTCTCTCTCTCTGTTTCTCTCTCTCTTTCTCTCTCTCGCACTCACTCTCTTTCTCTCTCTCTCTCTGTTTCTCTCTCTCCTCTCTGTTTCTCTCTCTCTCTCTGTTTCTCTCTCTGTTTCTCTCTCTCTCTCTCGCTCTCTCTCTCTCTGTTTCTCGCTCTCTCTCTGTTTCTCTCTCTCTCTCTCTCTCTCTGTTTCTCTCTCTGTTTCTCTCTCTCTCTCTCTCTCTCTGTTTCTCTCTCTGTTTCTCTCTCTGTTTCTCTCTCTCGCTCTCTCTGTTTCTCTCTCTCTCTCTCTCTGTTTCTCTCCCTCTCTCTCTCTCTCTCTGTTTCTCTCTCTCTGTTTCTCTCTCTCTGTTTCTCTCTCTGTTTCTCTCTCTCTCTCTGTTTCTCTCTCTCTCTCTGTTTCTCTCTCTCTGTTTCTCTCTCTCTCTGTTTCTCTCTCTCTCTGTTTCTCTCTCTCTCTTCCTGGCATCACTCCACTCTGTTTCTCTCTCTCTCTCTGTATCTCTGGTATTTCTATCTCGGTTCTGCCGCAGTCGTGTTCAGGCTGGTTTGATTTGTTGCTGCTGTTGAATCGGGAGTCAGACACACAGGTACAGTAGTGGTGGGAACAGAGATGACCACAGTCAAACCAGGCGCTGGGCACCAGGTGACAGGTGAGATGATGATGATGTGCTCAAGATTTACTGGCGGTTGTTTTGATTGGATGATGGTACTAGGCTTGGGATAAGGATATTGTTAGGGGATTGTGTTTTTTGCTCTATTCAATTGTTCTTTCGATTAAATGAAATGTTTCCGTATTGATTAATGAACGGGCATGTTTGTATTATAGGGAATGTTACTATAACTCACCTGACTCAGTGAGTGTTAGCAGATTTGTTCATCTCAAGATGAAGAAACCATCTTATTTAACATAAGTTGTGTTTATACCCATGGGGCAGATCTGACTGCATATATTTACATAAATGTACATATCTTATGACAGTAACGAACACCTGCTTCTTGCTGTGTGCATATCGCGTGTATATACACTGAGAATACAAAACATTAAGAACACCCCATGTAAATAGTCCGGTGGTCATTTGATTAGTTGTTCAGTCTTATGTCTTGGGGGTAGAAGCTGTGGTTAGGATTAGGGGTTAAGAGTTTCGGGTTAGGGGTTAGGATTAGGGTTAAGAGTTTTGGATAGGGATTAGATTTTTGGGTTAGGGGTTAGAGTTTTGGGTTAGGGTTTTGGGTTATGGCTAGGGGTTAGAGTTTTGAGTTAGGGTTATGGTTAGAGTTTTGGGTTAGGGTTTTGGGTTATGGTTAGGGGTTAGAGTTTTGGGTTAGGGGTTAGAGTTTTGGGTTAGGGTTTTGGGTTATGGTTAGGGGTTAGAGTTTTGGGTTAGGGTTATGGCTAGGGGTTAGGGTTTTGGGTTCGGGTTTTGGGTTATGGTTAGGGGTTAGAGTTTTGGGTTAGGGCTAGGGGTTAGAGTTTTGGGTTAGGGTTAGGGGTTAGAGTTTTGGGTTAGGGGTTAGAGTTTTGGGTTAGGGGTTAAGGAAAATAGGATTTTATGGGTTAGGGTTTTGGGTTAGGGGTTAAGGAAAATAGGATTTTATGGGTTAGGGTTAGGGGTCAGAGTTTTGGGTTAGGGTTTTGGGTTATGGTTAGGGGTTAGAGTTTTGGGTTAGGGGTTAGAGTTTTGGGTTCGGGTTTTGGGTTATGGTTAGGGTTAGGGGTTAGAGTTTTGGGTTAAGGGTGAGAGTTTTGGGTTAGGGGTTAAGGAAAATAGGATTTTATGGGTTAGGGTTAGGGTTAGGAATCGGAATCAATTATCCCACAAGGATAGTAAAACAAACATGTGTGTTTGAGCATAGACATGATCCTGCTGCACCTCGTTGTAGTGCTGTTTCTGTCTATTGACAGTCTGCCAGACAGACAGCCATAAACCACACGATACCCACTGTCCTCTAGCTAAATGGATGGATGACCTCCAGGTCACCTGGATGATGTATATCTCTCCCCCTCACATACAGACTGGGTTAGGTGTCATCTGGGCCGGGGATATAGTGTCTGGCCGACCGGAAATCAAACATTGAAATAGAATTCTATGGAATCCAACCTGCGTGTGTCAAGATTGACTGTGTGAGCCCACTGTGCTAAAGTTTAACGTTCAGTTCTGGCAGCTGTGTGTGACTGACTCTACCCTCCAATCAGCAGTCATGACATCGCCCACCATCACTGGGACAAGACCACACACCAATGGGCATGTGTCCCCTTCTCGTCTGTCGTCCAATCACAACAGCCCGGCGGTTTTACGTATTTTAATGACCTTCCAGTGTATCTGTATGGGCTAGATTCATGAACCAGATTAAGTTTACTCCTGGACTAAAAAGCATGTATGTGCTTAATTCGGGTTTGAGTAGCTTTCTCCAAGAAGGGCTGAATATCTACTGTGGATCTAGTTTGTTGTTAATTGAATGCGTCTTAGTACTGGTACAACCAGCAGTGCACTTCAACCTCTCCAATGTTTTTCTAGCAGTATGAAACACGTGATGTTCTGTGAGTTTCCCTTCTGTTCATAATTGCCCCTCTATATGCTCACTGACTGTCTCTCTTCTCTCTTCTCTCTTCTCTCTTCTTCGTGTGTGTAAGGGTCACCGCGGATGGACAAAGTGCAGCTCGTGAGAGGGAGGAGAGAGGAGAGAGAGAAGAGTCATGGTATGAATCACTGCTTCCAAACTGAACTGACTGGATGGCTCTGTCATCTGTTGTGGTGACAAACACGCAAACACACCATGTTTGTTTTACTATCCTTGTTAAGACCAAACAATTGATTCCCATTCAAAATCCTATTTTCCCTAACCCCTAACCCTAACCCTTACCCTAAACCTAACCCTAACCATAACCCTAACCCTAACCCTAAACCTAACCCTAACCTAAACCTAACCCTAAACCTAACCCTAACCCTAACCTAACCCTAACCCTAAACCTAACCCTAACCTAACCCTAATTCTGACCCTAACCCTAACCTAACCCTAACCCTAACCTAACCCTAACCTAACCCTAACCCTAACCTAACCCTAACCCTAATTCTAACCCTAAACCAGTGGTGCGTGAATAAGATCACAATCATTGGGAAGCCAAGACATTTTCGGACCACTGAACAACTATTGATTTAGAACCACAGAGAGTTACAGGAGCTGCCTCCACTATTCCAGCATCATTTCAACATCATCAAATCACCTCTGCTTAGTCTAATACAGTGACAACTCAAATATAACAAAAACAACTAGCTAGCCCCCGGGGAACAACAACACAAGGATATGCAACAATTCAAGTTGTGTCTGTCAATAACGTATGCTTTCAATACGATGTGATATGTGTGATGCCAGAATCCAAGCTGGTTTCCCTTGACACTTTTTTTTGGTGTGCAAGGACCATTCACAGTTGAGCTTGCTCAGTTTAGCTCAAAGCTGATTGGCTATTATTTTATACTTTTTTTGTTGAGGCCAAATGCTCGCTGGCTTCCCTTGCATTCAATGCTACCGGCGGCAACAATGTCATACTTTTATTTTTTTGTAATTTTTTGTATTTTTTTTTTCTTTAACAATGTCATACTTGTTTGGACCAGACAGCATCAGATAAATGGCC
>NC_092161.1:15387236-15482236 GCF_045791955.1 Oncorhynchus clarkii lewisi | reverse complement strand
GATACCAGAGAGAGAGTGGGGAGGACAGAAAGAGGGAGACCAGATACCAGAGAGAGAGTGGGGAGGACAGAGAGAGGGAGACCAGATACCAGAGAGAGAGTGGGGAGGACAGAGAGAGGGAGACCAGATACCAGAGAGAGAGTGGGGAGGACAGAGAGAGGGAGACCAGATACCAGAGAGAGAGTGGGGAGGACAGAGAGAGGGAGACCAGATACCAGAGAGAGAGTTGGGAGGACAGAGAGAGGAAGACCAGAGACCAGAGAGAGAGAGGGGAGGACAGAGAGAGGGAGACCAGATACCAGAGAGAGAGTGGGGAGGACAGAGAGAGGGAGACCAGATACCAGAGAGAGAGTGGGGAGGACAGAGAGAGGGAGACCAGATACCAGAGAGAGAGTGGGGAGGACAGAGAGAGGGAAAGGGTGTGGAGGCTGCAATGCAGGGGAGGACAACGCTTTGACTTAAACGCATCAGCTTGGGAGAGGCGTGTGTGTGTGTGTGTGCGTGTGTGCGTGTGCGTGTGTGCGCGTGTGTGTGCGTGTGTGTGCCAAAAGCATTATGACTCTGTGATGATAAGACAATTCTGTCTGTGCAACTTTTTTCATGCCGTTACAGGTGTGTATTTAGCTCAAGAATAGTGTGTGTTTGATGTGTGTGTGTGTGTTGGGTATCTCCGGAAACAGCTGTTTCTGTGAAGTGCTGCAACCCTCCCTCATCAGTGTGTGTGTGTGTTTGATGTTGTTTATTCCGGAGGTGAGCATCAGTGTGTAGGAAAACAGGCCTGATTCCCAGCAGTGGCCTAAAATACGTATCTAACCTTGACACACACACACAAATTGACAGGGGATATTTACTGCGTATGTATACACCCATCGTTGGGTTGGTGTCTCTCTACACACACACCCTCATAATCTGTCTACCCGTGCTGTTGTGGCAGTGTTATGGATAAGGTTATTATAGGAGTTGCAATTACATTTAATATTTGTATAGTGTGTGTGTTTTCAGCGATGACACAGCCATCAGTGAGCAGTACCAGAGCAATAGCCAGACTCTGGTGCATTTATAATTCCATCAATGATTCACACACACTTCATCTATCAGGCCTGGGCGGATGTAGAGGATCAGCCCCTCTTGTAGAATACCTAGTTTACCACATTCTTCAACAATACCTTATAGAATCCTACAGTATAGTATCTTACAGTATAGAATCTTACAGTATAGAATCTTACTGTATAGAATCTTACTGTATAGAATCATACAGTATAGAATCTTACAGTATAGAATCTTACAGTATAGAATCCTACAGTATAGAATCCTACAGTATAGAATCTTACAGTATAGAATCTTACTGTATAGAATCATACAGTATAGAATCTTACTGTATAGAATCTTACTGTATAGAATCATACAGTATAGAATCATACAGTATAGTATCTTACAGTATAGAATCTTACAGTATAGAATCTTACTGTATAGAATCATACAGTATAGAATCTTACAGTATAGAATCTTACAGTATAGAATCTTACTGTATAGAATCCTACAGTATAGAATCCTACAGTATAGAATCTTACTGTATAGAATCATACAGTATAGAATCCTACAGTATAGAATCCTACAGTATAGAATCCTACAGTATAGAATCTTACAGTATAGAATCTTACTGTATAGAAATCTACTGTATAGAATCTTACTGTATAGAATCTTACTGTATAGAATCCTACAGTATAGAATCCTACAGTATAGAATCTTACAGTATAGAATCTTACTGTATAGAAATCTACTGTATAGAATCTTACTGTATAGAATCTTACTGTATAGAAATCTACTGTATAGAAATCTACAGTATAGAATCCTACAGTATAGAATCTTACAGTATAGAATCTTACTGTATAGAAATCTACTGTATAGAATCTTACTGTATAGTGTCTCTTACAGTGAATACAACCCTGGTACAGTCTGGAGTATCACCACCTTTTTCCATTCTTCTTCAATTACTGATCTCTTCCATTACTCTACATCACTGGTGTTCTAACTAGCAGATGGATGGTAGATCTGAACTGAGATCAGTTGATGCTGCAGCATGCAGGCTCCGGTCTCACGTGTGTGTCTGTGTTTGCATCAGAGACTCATAGGTATGTATGTATACAATTGCACCACATAGGTGTGTGTGTAGGTGTGCGTACACAGTACATATGTACATATCATTTTATCCTCAGGTGTGTGTGTAGGATTGCAACACCCAGGTGTGTGTGTAGGTGTGCGTACACAGTACATATGTACATATCATTTTATCCTCAGGTGTGTGTGTAGGATTGCAACACCCAGGTGTGTGTGTAGGTGTGCGTACACAGTACATATGTACATATCATTTTATCCTCAGGTGTGTGTGTAGGATTGCAACACCCAGGTGTGTGTGTAGGTGTGCGTACACAGTACATATGTACATATCATTTTATCCTCAGGTGTGTGTGTAGGATTGCAACACCCAGGTGTGTGTGTAGGTGTGCGTACACAGTACATATGTACATATCATTTTATCCTCAGGTGTGTGTGTAGGATTGCAACACCCAGGTGTGTGTGTAGGTGTGCGTACACAGTACATATGTACATATCATTTTATCCTCAGGTGTGTGTGTAGGATTGCAACACCCAGGTGTGTGTGTAGGTGTGCGTACACAGTACATATGTACATATCATTTTATCCTCAGGTGTGTGTGTAGGATTGCAACACCCAGGTGTGTGTGTAGGTGTGCGTACACAGTACATATGTACATATCATTTTATCCTCAGGTGTGTGTGTAGGATTGCAACACCCAGGTGTGTGTGTAGGTGTGCGTACACAGTACATATGTACATATCATTTTATCCTCAGGTGTGTGTGTAGGATTGCAACACCCAGGTGTGTGTGTAGGTGTGCGTACACAGTACATATGTACATATCATTTTATCCTCAGGTGTGTGTGTAGGATTGCAACACCCAGGTGTGTGTGTAGGTGTGCGTACACAGTACATATGTACATATCATTTTATCCTCAGGTGTGTGTGTAGGATTGCAACACCCAGGTGTGTGTGTAGGTGTGCGTACACAGTACATATGTACATATCATTTTATCCTCAGGTGTGTGTGTAGGATTGCAACACCCAGGTGTGTGTGTAGGTGTGCGTACACAGTACATATGTACATATCATTTTATCCTCAGGTGTGTGTGTAGGATTGCAACACCCAGGTGTGTGTGTAGGTGTGCGTACACAGTACATATGTACATATCATTTTATCCTCAGGTGTGTGTGTAGGATTGCAACACCCAGGTGTGTGTGTAGGTGTGCGTACACAGTACATATGTACATATCATTTTATCCTCAGGTGTGTGTGTAGGATTGCAACACCCAGGTGTGTGTGTAGGTGTGCGTACACAGTACATATGTACATATCATTTTATCCTCAGGTGTGTGTGTAGGATTGCAACACCCAGGTGTGTGTGTAGGTGTGCGTACACAGTACATATGTACATATCATTTTATCCTCAGGTGTGTGTGTAGGATTGCAACACCCAGGTGTGTGTGTAGGTGTGCGTACACAGTACATATGTACATATCATTTTATCCTCAGGTGTGTGTGTAGGATTGCAACACCCAGGTGTGTGTGTAGGTGTGCGTACACAGTACATATGTACATATCATTTTATCCTCAGGTGTGTGTGTAGGATTGCAACACCCAGGTGTGTGTGTAGGTGTGCGTACACAGTACATATGTACATATCATTTTATCCTCAGGTGTGTGTGTAGGATTGCAACACCCAGGTGTGTGTGTAGGTGTGCGTACACAGTACATATGTACATATCATTTTATCCTCAGGTGTGTGTGTAGGATTGCAACACCCAGGTGTGTGTGTAGGTGTGCGTACACAGTACATATGTACATATCATTTTATCCTCAGGTGTGTGTGTAGGATTGCAACACCCAGGTGTGTGTGTAGGTGTGCGTACACAGTACATATGTACATATCATTTTATCCTCAGGTGTGTGTGTAGGATTGCAACACCCAGGTGTGTGTGTAGGTGTGCGTACACAGTACATATGTACATATCATTTTATCCTCAGGTGTGTGTGTAGGATTGCAACACCCAGGTGTGTGTGTAGGTGTGCGTACACAGTACATATGTACATATCATTTTATCCTCAGGTGTGTGTGTAGGATTGCAACACCCAGGTGTGTGTGTAGGTGTGCGTACACAGTACATATGTACATATCATTTTATCCTCAGGTGTGTGTGTAGGATTGCAACACCCAGGTGTGTGTGTAGGTGTGCGTACACAGTACATATGTACATATCATTTTATCCTCAGGTGTGTGTGTAGGATTGCAACACCCAGGTGTGTGTGTAGGTGTGCGTACACAGTACATATGTACATATCATTTTATCCTCAGGTGTGTGTGTAGGATTGCAACACCCAGGTGTGTGTGTAGGTGTGCGTACACAGTACATATGTACATATCATTTTATCCTCAGGTGTGTGTGTAGGATTGCAACACCCAGGTGTGTGTGTAGGTGTGCGTACACAGTACATATGTACATATCATTTTATCCTCAGGTGTGTGTGTAGGATTGCAACACCCAGGTGTGTGTGTAGGTGTGCGTACACAGTACATATGTACATATCATTTTATCCTCAGGTGTGTGTGTAGGATTGCAACACCCAGGTGTGTGTGTAGGTGTGCGTACACAGTACATATGTACATATCATTTTATCCTCAGGTGTGTGTGTAGGATTGCAACACCCAGGTGCGTGTGTAATGCTTTGCTTTCTCCGCTCTGCCACACCTGCTAACAGGTAACCCTAAGACCCCGCCCTCTCATGCTATTGGCTCAGCTCTGCCTCATCATCCCGCCTCTGCTGCCAGTCCCAACCAATCCAGGAACGGTACAGACCACCTGATACCCTTAGTGTGCAGTTGTTGTGTTTGGCTGCATTTGTGTTGTGCTTTGTATTGTTAGTTCAAGACATTTATTCTTCCTTCGGGGCAATAAATAATTATACTCTGTTCTATTGTGTCTGTATTCACAATAATGTTCATGCATTTGTGTTATTTTGTCCCAAGTATCTTTCGTCCTATCAGATTGTGTGCTGTGTGTTTTGCAGGGAATTCTGCTGCCTTCCTGTGTGTCCATGGGGGGGGGGGGGGGGGGGGGGTCTGTGCATGAATATGGATATGGTTGTTTTCACCACACGTTGTCTCCCTTTGGTCCTTGGGGTCCACTAGCTCCTTCCAATCAGAACAGAGAGTTCACATACTTCCTGTCTGCCTGCAGCAGTCTAACCACACATACACACAGCTGATAGGATATGCAGAAGTCTCGACAACCCCCACCCCTCGAGACAGGTACTCAGACACACACTAACATAAAACCATCCTCTCTCCTTTGTGCTAGAGGATCCGTGTGTGTATTCATGTGTATCAACGTATACAGTGTATTCAGCAAAGTATTCAAACCCCTTGACTTTTTCCACATTTTGTTACGTTACAGCCTTATTCTAAAATGGATTAAATACTTTTTATCTCCCTCATTTCCCCATAATAACAATGCGAAAACAGGTTTTTAGAAATGTTAGAAAATGTCTAAAAAATTAAAAACAGAAATACCTTATTTACATACGGATTCAGACCCTTTGCAATGAGACTTGAATTGAGGTCAGGTGCGTCCTGTTTCCATTGATTATCCTTGAGATGTTTCTACAACTTGATTGCAGTCCACCTGTGGTAAATTCAATTAATTGGACATGATATGGAAAGGCACACACCTGTCTTTATAAGACCCACAGTTGACAGTGCATGTCAAAGCAAAAACCAAGCCATGAGGTTGAAGGAATTGTCCGTAGAGCTCCGAGACAGGATTGTGTCGAGGCAAAGATCTGGGGAAGCGTACCAAAACATTTCTGCAGCATTGAAGGTCCCCAAGAACACAGTGGCCTCCATCATTCTTAAATGGAAGAAATTTAGAACCACCAAGACTCTTCCTACAGCTGGCCGCCAGGCCAAACTGAGCAATCAGGGGTGAAGGGCCTTGGTCAGGGAGGTGACCAAGAACCCGATGGTCAATCTGACAGAGCTCCAGAGTTCCTGTATGGAGATAGAATAACCTTCCAGAAGGATAACCATCTCTGCAGCACTCCACCAATCAAGCCATTATGGTAGAGTGGCCAGACGGAAGCCACTCCTCAGTAAAAGGCCAAAAGGCACCTAAAGGACTCTCAGACCATGAGAAACAAGATTCTCTAGTCTCATGAAACCAATATTGAACTCTTTGGCCTGAATACCAAGCATCACGTTTGGAGGAAACCTGGCACCATCTCTACGGTGAAGCATGGTGGTGGCAGCATCATGCTGTGGGATGTTTTTCAGCAGCAGCGACTGGAAAACTAGTCAGGATCGAGGGAAAGATGAAAGGAGCAAAGTACAGAGAGATCCTTGATGAAAACCTCCTCCAGAGCGCTCAGAACCTCAGACTGGGGTGAAGGTTCACCTTACAACAGGACAACAACGCTAAGCACACATCCAAGACAATGGAGGAGTGGCTTCAGGACAAGTCTCTGAATGTCCTTGAGTGGACCAGCCAGAGCCCGGACTTGAACCCGATCGAACATCTCTGGAGAGACCTGAAAATAGCTGTGCAGCAACGCTTCCCATCCAACCTGACAGCATGAGAGGATCTGTAGAGAACTATGGGCTATTGAGTATAGATTGATGAGGGGAAAAAAACAATTGAATCCATTTTAGAATAAGGCTGTAACGTAACAAAATGTGGAAAAAGTCAAGGGCTCTGAAAACTTTCCAAATGCACTGTAGATGGAACATACATTAGTCTCTTACTATACAACACGGAAGTCAAACTGAAGCACAATCAGTGTGTCAGATGTTTTGGTGAATTTGTGGCATAGTTGTTCACTAACTATGGTAGGCCGTCATTGTTGGTAGGCCGTCAATTGTAAATAAGAATGTGTTCATAACTGACTTGACTTGTTAAATAAATAAATATATTTAAAAAAGAATAACTACAGAGTAATGTTCTAGTATTGTGTCTCCTATATGTGTGTATAGTGATTTGTGTGTAATGTTTGTGTGTATAGTGATTTGTGTGTGTATAGTGATTTGTGTGTAATGTGATTTGTGTGTATTGTGATTTGTGTGTAATGTGATGTGGGTGTATTGTGTGTCTCCTATTTATGTGTAATGTTTTTTTGTGTATAATGTGATTTGTGTGTATTGTGATTTGTGTGTAATGTTTGTGTGTAATGTGATTTGTGTTTAATGTTATTTGTGTGTATTGTGTGTCTCCTTTTTGTGTGCACTGTGATTTGTGTGTCTCCTATTTGTGTGTAATGTGATTTGTGTGTAATGACATGTGCGTGTAATGTGATTTGTGTGTATTGTGATTTGTGTGTAATGTGGTTTGTGTGGATTGTGATTTGTGTGTAATGTGATTTGTGTGTATTCGTGTGTATTGTAATGTGATTTGTGTGTCTCCTATTTGTGTGTATTGTGATTTGTGTGTAATGTGATTTGTGTATTGTGTGTCTCCTATTTGTGTGTATTGTAATGTGATTTGTGTGTCTCCTATTTGTGTGTAATGTGATTTGTTTGTAATGTGATTAGTGAGTAATGTGATTGGTGAGTAATGTGATTTGTGTGTAATGTGATGTGTGTATTGTGATTTGTGTGTATTATGTGTCTCCTATTTGTTTGTATTGTGATTTGTGTGTAATGTGATGTGTCTCTGTTGCTCCAGGTACAAGTTGCCCCTAACCACAGACAGACATATCTGACCTTACCTGTTTTCTTTACCCTCCTCCCTAAAGTGTGCACTCATCCCTCTCTCTCTCATTGATTTGAAGATTGTTATAAGCATATGCATATACTATGAGTTCCCACCATATTTCAGTCCATTCCAAACCCTCCCCATTAGGGGAAGTGAACGAGTGTACACTTCAGGGAAGGTAGAGAAAATATGAATGTAGTATTAGTATTTGTGGGTTAAGAAGACTCCTACCTCTTCCTGT
This sequence comes from Oncorhynchus clarkii lewisi, assembly GCF_045791955.1. Lineage (NCBI taxonomy): Eukaryota > Metazoa > Chordata > Actinopteri > Salmoniformes > Salmonidae > Oncorhynchus > Oncorhynchus clarkii. Next base: position 15,474,177 of record NC_092161.1, on the reverse strand, counting down.
CCCTCTGGGGTGACTCTTTCTCATGCATCTCTCTGCAGTGTGTGACTTCCTGACACCACCCTCCCCGGACCAGCCAATCACTAAACGCCTCTCCAACTCTTCAGCCTCCCTGCATTCACCAGAAAGAGGTGTGTGTGTTGCCAAGCAACAGTATATAATATGACTCTCTCTTGTGTGTTTCTCTTCATTGTCTGTCTCCCTGCCCTATTATGACAATGCAGTGTGTGGTGTGTCCCCTCGTTTAGCATCCCCCAGCCCCCAGCGACCAGCCTACAAATGTTCCCCCTCCAGGAAGGCAAGCAATGGACCCCCGGAAGACAAGACCCCCAGAACACCCACAGTCAGTACCATAGATGTGTGTACATGCATTTATATTACTACATTATTATTCTGAGCACACGTTCACTCCTTCTTTTGTGTTTTTAGACAGAGAGAGGCCCCGCCTCCTGTCTGACTGACTCTTCAATGAGACGCCTAGAATCTCCGACCACTCCCACCCGAAGCTCCTCCCCCAGAGCCCATAGCAAAGCAATGGGCACGCCCAAAAGGTTTCTTGGTTTTCCTGTTTTTTATTTTGTATTATAATATATACTTATTGTAAAGAAGCTTTACCTACTACGTAGTATAAAAGATACAAGTAAAGTGAATTGTTATTACAGGGTGAGGTCGACTAAGAGTCGTGCCCAATCCCCCTGCTCCCCGGGACAGTACCCTCCCTCCCCCCTCCGCCAGCGACCCCCAGTAACCGAGGGCAACCATGAGGCCAGGGGTCATGGAACCCTGGAGAGGAAGTCCTCCAAGCCGGACCCAGCAGAGAAGAAGATCCCCAAGTCCTGCAGCAGAGACCTGGCGACAGGTAGGGATGTGTGTGTGCGCGTGTGTTCAGAACTCACCACTAATATATGCTTTACCCTTGAGAGGAGAGAGAGGGGTGGAAGGAAAGAGAGAGAGATATATCGATAGACAGAAAGAGAAAGAGAGATAGAGAGTCTGCAACCTGAGCCACCCTAGAGAAGACAACAGAACACTTCAGAGAAAACTGCTTTCATCAGTGTCTGCTGTACACCAGAGTCCTCTGTCTCTATGTCTCTGCCCCACTCCCCCTCTACTCCACTGCTCCCCACCTTGTCCCCTTTCCTCCCTCCTCACAGATTCTCCAGGTACGCCCACAGGCAGGAACGTTGCCGGGACAACGGATGCAGAGGAGGCGTCTAGACTGTTGGCTGAGAGGCGGCGTCTGGCCAGAGTACAGAAAGAGCAGGAGGACAAACTACGACAGGAGGAGGAGAGGTGTGTGTGTGCTTGTCGGGTCAGAAGGATGTGCAGAGAGTTGTGTGTGTTTTTTAAATACTTTAATTATTTAACCTTTATTTAACAAGGCAAGTCATTTATGAACAAATTCTTATTTACAGTGACGGCCTACCAAAAGGCAAAACGCCTCCTGCGGGGACAGGGGGCTGAGATTTTTTTATTTAAATATATAGGACAAAACACACATCACGACAAGAGAGACACCACAACACTACATAAAGAGAGACCTAAGACAACAACATAGCATGGCAGCAACACATGACAACCCAGCATGGTAGCAACACAACATAACAACAACATGGCAGCAGCACAACATGGCAGCATCACAAAACATGGTACATACATTTTTGGACACAGACAACAGCACAAATGGCAAGAAGGTAGAGACAACAATACATCACGCAAAGCACCCACAGCTGTCAGTTAGAGTGTCCATGATTGAGTCTTTGAATTAAGAGATGGAGATAAAGCTGTCCGGTCTGAGTGTTTGTTGCAGCTTGTTCCAGTCGCTAGCTGCAGCGAACTGAAAGAGGAGCGACCCAGGGATGTGTGTGCTTTGGGGACCTTTAACAGAATGTGACTGGTAGAACGGGTGTTGTACGTGGAGGATGAGGGCTGCCATGGGTATCTCAGATAGGGGGGAGTGAGATTATATAAATAAGCATCAACCAGTGGTATTGTGCTGGGTATACAGAGATGACCAGTTTACAGAGGAGTATAGAGTGCAGTGATGTGCCCTATAAGGAGCATTGGTGGCAAATCTGATGGCCGAATGGTAAAGAACATCTAGCCACTCCAGAGCACCCTTACCTGCCGATCTATAAACGATGTCTCCGTAATTTAGCATGGGTGGGATGGTCATCTGAATCAGGGTTAGTTTGGCAGCTGGGGTGAAAGAGGAGCGATTAAAATAGAGGAAACCAAGTCTAGATTTAACTTTAGCCTGCAGCTTTGATATGTGCTGAGAGAAGGACAGTGCACCATCTAGCCATACTCCCAAGTAGTTGTATGAGGTGACTACCTCAAGCTCTAAACCCTCAGAGGTAGTAATCACACAGGTGGGGAGAGGGGCATTCTTCTTACCAAACCACATTACCTTTGTTTTGGAGGTGTTCAAAACAAGGTTAAGGACAGAGAAAGCTTGTTGGACACTAAGAAAGCTTTGTTGTAGAGCGTTTAACACAAAATCCGGGGAGGGTCCAGCTGAGAATAAGACTGTATCATCTGAATATAAATGGATGAGAGAGCTTCCTACTGCCTGAGCTATGTTTTTGATGTAAATTGAGAAGAGCGTGGGGCCTAGGATCGAGCCTTGTTGACAGGCAGTGGCTGAGAGCAGATGTTTTGACTTTATACACTGCACTCTTTGAGAGAGGTAGTTAGCAAACCAGGCCAAAGATCCCTCAGAGACACCAATACTCCTTAGCCGGTCCACAAGAATGGAGTGGTCTACCGTATCAAAAGCTTTGGCCAAGTCAATAAGAATAGCAGCATAACATTGCTTAGAATCATCATTTAGGATATTTAAGGTTGTAGTGACACATCGGAATCCAGATTGCATACCAGAGAGAATACAATAGACATCAACAAAGCCAGTCAGTTGATTATTGAAAAGTTTTTCCAACACTTTTGATAAACAGGGCAAAATAAAAAATGTGCCTATAACAGTTAGGATCAGCTTGATCTCCCACTTTAAATAAAGGACGAACCGTGGCTGCCTTCCAAGCAATGGGAACCTCCCCAGAGAGGAGAGACAGGTTAAAAAGGTCAGAGATGTGCTTGACGATGATAGGGGCAGCAACCTTAAAGAAGAAAGGGTTTAAGGAGCTCCTTTAGCACTTCGGACTCAGTGACCGCATGCAGGGAGAAACTTTGTAGCGGGGCAGGGGAAAAAGAGGGAGGAGCATTGGGACTAGTCGCATTAGAAGGGGTGGGAGATGAGGAAATGTTGGCCAGTCAAAGAGGCGTGGCTGAGGTAAATAGGAATCCTGACTTCATGAAGTGGTGATTAAAGAGCTCAGCCATGTGCTTCTTGTCAGTAACAACCACATCATCAACATTAAGGGACATGGGCAGCTGTGAGGAGGAGGATTTATTCTCCAGGTCTGTAACCGTTTTCCAGAACTTCTTGGGGTTGGACCCACAGAGAGAGAACTGTTCCATAAAGTAACTAACTTTGGCCTTCCGGATAGCCTGAGTGCACTTATTTCTCATTTGCTTGAACGAGAGCCAGTCAGCCTGAGTATGTGTTATCAAATGGAATTCTTGAGGTGGAGTAACTCTGCCAGATCACGGTCGAACCAGGGGCTGAACCTGTTTTTAATTAAAATTTTATTTATGGGGGCGTGTTGGTTAACATTACCACTGAAAATGTCCAAAAATAAGGTCTAAGCGTCTTTGAACAAGGGGATCAAGCTAAGTATTGTGCATTTACTGTGTGTGTTTGTGTGTGTGTGTGTGTGTGCAGGCTGAGAGCTGAGGAGGAGCTGAGGAGAGAGCAGGAGGCGCGGGAGCGGCAGGCGAGAGAGGCACAACGAGCAGAGGAGGAGAGAGAGAGACGGGAGGGGGAGAGAGAGAGACGTGAGGAGGAGAGAAAGAGCAGAGAAGAGGAGGAGAGAAGGACCAAGGAGAAACGATGGAAAGACATGCAAGATCAGCTGGACCGAGAGGTCAGGGGTCAGGGCTCAGGGCTTAAACTTCACACCATGAGGCATCACCAGGGGAGAATGACTGCCCCCTCTCATTGAAGCCACAGAAGTTCAAGGCCAACCGCGGGACTGCAGGCATTGCAAACATGAACATCCATTCTAGCGAATGGGAAAATGGCAATCCTTGTGGTGAATCTTTGTGTAAATAAAAACTACATTTGGTACCAATGATTGCTTCTAATACACCATATGTGTGTCCTTGAGCAGATGATTTTAAATTCACACACAAGAATTCATTGCTCATGGCAGCCTGCAGTACCCCGGTCGGCCTTCAACTTGAGTTATTCAATGAGAGGGGGCAGCACTGAGCTAGCCTGCAACGTCACTTCCTGGAGTAGCTTAATCTGCTCATGTTATGTCTCCATGAGACGCCATCTTAACTATTTGGCTTCAATGCGCTATTGAGTCTTTACATAGAAATGAATGGTGTCACATAATGCCATGGCTTTGCCCATTCATATATACAGTCATTGGGCATCACCGCTGCATGTGACGAAGATGTTTAGTCACAGATAGTCAATATGTGACCTCTCCAAGGCCATGTTGCCATGTTTCTAGCAGTTTCAGATCTATGTGGTTTATATACATGGCTCTATCTGCCACATTGTGCTTTTAGGCCTGAAAAGGAAACTGGAGCCAGGTGAGTTCACTCCCTACTTTAGCTCTCTGATCCTACATATTATATCTGACCCACAGCTTCCGAAATTGTAATCAGTTCAGGGAATTAATGAAGTGTGTGTGTGTGTGTGTGTGTGTGTGTGTGTGTATGTTGGTGTGTGTGTGTGTAGAGAGAGGAGGCGTGTCTGCGTGCTCACAGGGAGGCGGAGAGGAAGAGGCAGGAGAGAGAACTGCTGCAGGTACAGGAGGAGCAGGAGAGACTGCAGAGGAAGAAGGTTAACACACAGACACACACACACCTTACCCCCGAATATGCTGCCCTTTAAGCTGTTTCCCTAAACTTGTGTGTGTGTGTGTGTGTGTGTGTGTGTGTGTGTGTGTGTGTGTGTGTGTGTGTGTGTGTGTGTGTGTGTGTGTGTGTGTGTGTGTGTGTGTGTGTGTGTGTGTGCGTGCGTGCGTGTGTCCATAGCGGATTGAGGAGATCATGAAGAGGACGCGTAAGAGTGAAACGGACTCCTCATCCTCAGGTATAAACAAACACACACGCACAGTATATACTGCAGGGTGACTCAGCTGCGGGGACAGTTAGAGCTCCCCCGTGTGGTGGACAGGGTTGTATTGTTACTTTGTGTTACTCTTGACTATCAATGCATGCAGGTTTTTAGTTACTTACTAGGTGTGTCCAACCCCCTCCCCTCTTTCTCAGGTGTATGTGATGTGATCAGGGGCCAGGCAGGGCAGGGCAGGGAGCTGGATCAGGATGAGTCCCCTCTCATCACGCTGGGCCCCCTGGAGAGAAAGAGCTGTGGAGGGGACGAGCTGTCTGACGGGGTACAGTCTATGGACGTCAGGTGAGCTGCACACACACACATACATGCACATGCACACACAATCCCATGTGTTAACAGGCATATTTCATACTGTATCTGTATCCCCAGCCCTGTGTCCAGGGATGACTTGGGTATCGTTCAGGACTTCTCTCCCGTCAGCGAGGCGTTAAACAGCATGAGTAACGCCCGAACCCTGGAGCACCTCCTGGACCTCACCGCCCTGCCAGACACACCCCCCTACCCCAGGCTGCAGCCAGGCAGCGCTGCAGCCCTGGGAGACCTCAACAAGAACCTGCTGATCCAGGGTTATAACCCCGCCTCCTTAACTAGCTCCTCCCCCAGGTCCGCCCAGCTTCTCCACAGCCTCAGCCCTGGCAAACTGGACGTCTAGTAACCAGGTAACACACATATACACACACACACACATACTGCATATCCCACACACTGTGCAGTTCTGATCTAATATTCATTATCCTCTTTCGCCAGGGTATTGTATAGGACTATTGGCTGTTGGGTGAAAAGAGAAGCTAGCAGCAGCAGGGGAGTCTCTGCTCTCCTCCTTCCTCACCAAAACTAGAGAGTGGGACCAGCTCCCTGCACCTCCACCCCTCCTTCCTCATCAAAACTAGAGAGTGGGACCAGCTCCCTGGACCTCCACCCCTCCTTCCTCATCAAAACTAGAGAGTGGGACCAGCTCCCTGCACCTCCACCCCTCCTTCCTCATCAAAACTAGAGAGTGGGACCAGCTTCCTGCACCTGCACCTCCACCCCCCCCCCCCCCCCCCCCCCCCCTCTCTTCAGGGGAGAGGCCCTCCCCATGCACCCCTGGACTCCACAGAGAGCAACTGCTCAATGTCTGGCTCCCCCCTTATATCTATAACTCAACACATCTACAGCTGAATTCATCTATGTAAACACACACTGACATGTACACACACACACACACACACACACACACACGGTTAATACTTTCCCAGTAAAGTGAAGCTTTTTCTCTGTGCCCTGGCTGTATGATATTGTGTATAAAGGTGTGTCAGTGTTTGGAGGCTGATGTAATATGGTTGTGTTATCCTCCTGTAGCATTAATTATGTGGTTAACACTGACCCTGTAGCACCTTCACTGGAGAACACCTCCTCCTGTATATACTGTATACTGTTACACAGCTGTAACTCTAGGTAGAAGTTGCACCTAACCACAGATCTAGAATCAGATTATTCTAACCCTCAATAACCTTAACCTTTGGGCAGATGAACATTTAATCTGACCCTGTATCAGTGGTTAGGGTCAGCCTACTTGTTGTAACGGCTACGTTAGGAGTTTCTTTCTGTCAGTGTTTCTAGTGGTGGTCGGTTATGATCATCACAGCACCACTGACACGCTGTACTACTGTTCACCAGGAGTCTACAATCGCTATGTAGAACTCAGCTAGCCAGTCTAAATGTTTGCATCCTGCAACTGGCGAAACCTACTCATCTACAGATGTGGATGATTTAGTATAGTAAGACAAAAGTCTGGCCTCAGTTGATATGCTTCTGTCCACCAACACGCCATAGCTTTAGTGGTGCGTAAAAAAATATGTGGAACACTGGAGCATTTCTTATTATAATCTGAGCAAAAAGAAAACTGTGAACAGTCTTGTATTTGTAGGGCTGGGGGATATTGAAAAGATGTGGCATGTGTTTTTGGCTTGCTGTGTGTGCGCTAGCTGTGGTTTAGTTACTGTTGTGTAACAGCTCTGAAAACACTCATCCCTACTCTGCTCTGAACTGGACTGTATATGCTGCAACTCACAGTCAACCTACAGCAGGGGTCTCCAACTTTGGAGCTACTGGGTGGTCCTGGAGCTATTGGGTGTGCAGGCTTTCGTTCCAGCCCTACAGTAACACACCTGAGTCCATTAATCATGGACCAGACTGAAGACGGTGATTAGGGCAGGAACAAAAGCCTGCACATTCAGTTAGTGAACCCTGTCCTACAGTATCTCATCAGTCTGTGTAATCGCTCAGTCAGTCAACAGCTATATTCACTATGACTGTGGCTTTACCTCATGGAGATTTATCTCACTACAGAGGACACTTCACAGTCTGCTGTCCACTACTGCTGGGAATTCTACCAATCATACATGCTTCCTGTACTGTAACGGTCTTGTACCGATCTTACTGTAACGGTCTTGTACCGATCTTACTGTAACGGTCTTGTACCGATCTTACTGTAACGGTCTTGTACCGATCTTACTGTAACGTTCTTGTACCGATCTTACTGTAACGGTCTTGTACCGATCTTACTGTAACGGTCTTGTACCGATCTTACTGTAACAGTTGCCTTGCTTTGCTCTCAGGGCGGGTGTAGGTCAGCATGTGTGCTCCCTCCCCTCACGGTTTCAATCTCTGTTTCAGTTCCCCCTGAAGGGCACTGTGAGGTGCCAACCACTCCTCACGACCCAGCTAACCTTGTGAAGGGACACTGACTAGTGTCTATAATGGCTCTAATGTTGATGCTGTATCTCAATTACTGGACTAGAGTAGGTAAAGGAGTAGGTAAAGGAGTAGGTAAAGGCCTGGAAAGTCTGTTTATCTTTGCTGTCTTCAGGGCGCTTGACTCTTGATTTAGTTGCCATGTCTGTTCGTCCATCAGTCAGTCCATCCATCTCTCTTCCTCTCTCTTTCTGTGCTCGTTCATAATCTAATGCTTTCTTTGTATGCCAAGGGTAAATTAAGTAAACTTAAGACTTAAGGTCAGAATGTTATTCACTAAAAATCACTTAACACTGTCACTGCAGCTTGGTGGAATATATAACTGTAGACGTGGTGCATGGATCTAACTGCTGAAAACAACAATAAAACGTCATCAAGCCATATCTGTGACTTTGTTTATAAACACCCAGCACAAACAGCATACCCCCCCTTTGCCCTCAGAGCAGCCTCAATTTGTTGGGGCTGGACTCTACAAGGTGTTCGAAGGGCGTTCCACAAGGATGCTGGCTATGTTGCCTCCAATGCTTCCCACAATCAATCAATCAAATGTATTTATAAAGCCCTTTTTTTACATCAGCTGATGTCACACAGTGCTATACAGAAACCCAGCCTAAACCCCAAACAGCAAGCAATGCAGATGTAGAAGCACGTGGCTAGGGAAAACTCCCTAGAAAGGCTGGAGCCCAGAAAGAAATCTAGAGAGGAACCAGGCTCTGAGAGGTGGCCAGTCCTCTTCTGGCTGTGTCAGGTGGAGATTATAACAGAACATGGCCAAGATGTTCAAATGTTCATAGAAGACCAGCAAGCTCAAATAAAAATAATCACAGTGGTTGTCGAGGGTGCAACAGGTCAGCACCTCAGGAGTAAATGTCAGTTGGCTTTTCATAGCCAATCATTGAGTTAGAAACAGCAGGTGCGGTAGAGAGAGAGAGTTGAAAACAGCAGGTCCGGGACAATGTAGCACTTCCGGTGAACAGGTCAGGGTTCCATAGCCGCAGGCAGAACAGTTGAAACTGGAGCAGCAACATGACCAGAACGAGTTGGCTGGATGTCCTTTGGGTGGTGGACCATTCTTGACACACAGGAAACTGTTGAGCATGAAAAACCCAGCAGCTTTGCAGTTCTTGACAAACCGGTGCGCCTGGCACCTACTACCATACCCCGTTCAAAGGCACATCGTTTGTCTTGCCCATTCACCCTCTGAATGGCATTCATACACAATCCATGTCTCAATTGTCTCAAGGTTTATACATTTTTCTTTGACCTGTTTCCCCCCCTTATCTACACTGAATGAAGTGGATTGAATAAATTACATCAATAAGCTATGGATAATAGCTTTCACCTGGATTCACCTGGTCATGGAAAGAGCAGCTGTTCTTAATGTTTTATATCCTCAGTCTTGTGAAAAAATACTTTTGTATTCTACAGTGAGTTTTGATTAAAAAATGAATTGTAGGGGACACATCTAGTTCAGAGGAAACAACTCAAGCAAAGATGATATAACTAACCCCCAACCCCCTTCGTCTGTGACTCAAACGTCCTAACAGTGGCGCTATCCTTATTGTGTGTGTTTCCGGGTCAAAGGCAGTTTATTCTGTTTTGAAGTCGCGAGGCAAAGACGGTTAACTGTACAACTTCCTGAATGCAGACAATACGAACGTCCTTCATATGAGATATATTTGATCGTCATTACTTACTAGCTAGTAGTTGTGTAATAAAATCGTGTGTGCGAGACTGGTGTTTTGGTTTACGTATCCTCTAGTTTTGGTAGGAACGTGCGCTGGGGTAAGTGCCATGCAGCTAGATAGCTGGCTACGACATAGGCGATTAAACTCACCGATACACGATGTGGTGCAGCAGCGACTATTGTGGGCGGACTGGAGCTCCGACGTCACATAAAATGAAGTTTTTATTAAAAACGACTGATTCCCACACCCAAATAATACCACACGACAGTGTTAATGTTATGTGACCTGTGAGCTCCAGTTAGACGACAATAAAACGAGTCAAAATTCACCCAACGCTGATAAACGGCCAGTCGCCCAAACAAGTCGCCGCTCAATTCACATCGTAAATCGTGGAGTTGAAGTGTCGGCTAGCAACGACAATTAAACACACAAATGTTAAGATATGGCGGTTAATCTGGTGTAAATCACTGCTATTTATTAGACTTAGCTACGTTAGCTGGTATTGTTTGGTAGTAACTAGTTAAATATTTCGTCGTTTGAGCTGATCATAGTCCCAAGTCTGGTTTTCTTCCTGACTAGTGGTTTTAGCATGGCCTAGCTAGCATACACAACGTTTAGTTCTCAATGTTTTTCTACTACTGTACAGTTCAATCCCTTTAGTTTCCAAGTTAAACGACATAGTAATGCTGGTTACAGTCCTAGCATTTTGCTGAATAATCTGAAATGTATATTGCTATATATTCAGGACATACATTTCTTGTTCTGATATTTTTTTAAATTTCTTTACGTTTTGGGGATTTGTGTGTATTGTTTTGCATTGTTAGGTATACTGCGCTGTTGGAGCTAGAAACAAGCATTTGGCTGCACCTGTGAAAATGTGTAGACATAAATATAAAAATAAATCTTATTGATGCTTATTGTATGGCGTCACAGCAAGGGAACTGTGTAATTGTGGTATTTTACCCATGCATACTCTTTCTCTCTGTCCACTGATCTCTCAAAGTAAAGAGAATGTTGAGGCCACGGTCACGATCGCCCCACTATTCTCACAGGTAAATATCTTCCACACTTCATTTGACATGCTAGTCCAGTGTGTGGGTCAGTAAGATTACTTTAGAATGTTGTCTCATCTCAGCACGCTGTATGAAAGGTGCTTTACAATTAAAATGTTTTATACTTTTTGTGTGTTATTTCAGAGTTAGTCCGCGCAGGCAGGATGGTCGGCGGTTCCCCTGGGACGACCCAGACTTCAACCCCCAGCAGGTGCTGGCTGACCTGGGCAGGCTGCCTGGGGAGGATCAGTGGGTTCGCTTCATGGACGAGATCCACCCAGATGGCCCAGAGGGCCACAGAAGACCTGTTTCCCCAGGCCTCCACAGGCTTGACCACCACCTCCCCCCAGAGGAATTCCACCATCGCAGAATCCCACCGGCACCTCACGAGCTGGGCTACGCCGAGCGCAGAAGGCTCTCCCCCCATGATGGCAGAGGGGGTGGCAGGGGAAAAGGAAGCGGGAGCGAAGGGCTGCCCCACTCCCCTCAGAGGCTACCCAGAGAGAAGCTGCCATCACTGGCCCCGCAGCACCCTCACTACAGTCCTCACCACCACCAGATAGTGTCCTCTGCAGGCTGGAGAAGAGAAGAGCAGGACCAGAGCCAGGGAAGGTCCAGGGACCGCAGCCCCAGGGAGAGGGTTCAGGGTGGGGGGAAGGGGGAGAGGAGGGGTGGAGATTTTCCAGGTCCCTATGGAGACCGAAGCAGAGATGACATGCATAGAGAGAAGAGCACCATCTCTGACCAAAACCGGAGGGAAGCTGATGAAGCGGTGCATCCTGGGTAAATTTGAGCAGTGTTCCGTTGGAATTTTATGGCCAAAAGCGAGAGAAGAAGATTGAAGAGGAGAACCCAGCTTCCTGTTTTTTCTAAGCGCAAACTTCATCCTGCTACTGTGTCCCCTGTGTAATCATGTAACCTTAGAGTAGTAGTAGTAGATTGAATTGCATGGCTTAACATGGATGACATGCTCTTGTCTCTGTGATCCTTGGAACCAGGTGCTTGTCATGACGTACACTGTGATATAGTTGAATACTTTACTATTGTTACCCGCTGTAATCTAGAGGCTTTGTGCGCCTGTGATGTCATATGGCTTTGTTTATTGCTAATCAGCTTGCATGAATGACTGTTGTCATTAACCGATATGTAAAGTACTATCTATTAGCCCATAAATTCTATTCATATGCTACGTGTTTTCCTAAATAAATTGAAAGCTAGCTATTACAAAATCTGTATATTTGTTAGGTATAGTCAGCTTGATCGTATGTCCTCGGTCAGTGCTGAACCATGTCACCTGCTCTTTATGTCGACACAGGTACGGGAAGGAGACAGAGTTTAGGGTGCGCCGCCCCTCGTTGGAGAGGCCCCGGGAAGGGTACGGAGGAGGAGGGCCACGGGGGCGCAGGGGCCCCTCAGGGAGCCACGATGGCCGGGGGCCTGGAACCCTCATCGTGGAGCATGACCATGGTATTATAAACAGCAGAGGGACAGAACTCTACGACAACCAGAGGGGCCGTGGCCCCGACCAGAGCCCAAGCCACGACCGATTCAGTCACCGTCACCACCGGGCCAGAGCCACTGAGGAGCGGTTCAGGAAGTCGGATAGCAGGTCCAATACCAGAGAAGAGGCCAGGGGTCGGCTTGATCATGAGGAGAGGAGAGGGCCTGTCCATGAGGAGAGGAGAGGGCCTGTCCAGGAGGAGAGGAGAGGGCCTGTCCATGAGGAGAGGAGAGGGCCTGTCCATGAGGCGAGGAGAGGCCCTGTCCATGAGGCGAGGAGAGGCCCTGTCCATGAGGCGAGGAGAGGCCCTGTCCACGAGGCGAGGAGAGGCCCTGTCCACGAGGAGAGGAGAGGCCCTGTCCACGAGGCGAGGAGAGGGCCTGTACACGAGGAGAGGAGAGGCCCTGTCCACGAGGAGAGGAGAGGCCCTGTCCACGAGGAGAGGAGAGGCCCTGTCCACGAGGAGAGGAGAGGCCCTGTCCACGAGGAGAGGAGAGGCCCTGTCCACGAGGAGAGGAGAGGCCCTGTCCACGAGGAGAGGAGAGGCCCTGTCCACGAGGAGAGGAGAGGCCCTGTCCACGAGGAGAGGAGAGGGCCTGTCCACGAGGCGAGGAGAGGGCCAGTACACGAGGAGAGGAGAGGGCCTATACATGAGTCCAGAAGAAGCCCTGATCGTCATGGGAGAGCCAGCCCCATGGGCTTCCAAGATAGAGGTAGTCCCACAGAGCCCAGGGCCAGAAACAGTGCATTCCGAGGGGAGAGGGGGGCCCCAGCCCAGGGTGGCAAGAGACAGATGGGGCCCTCCATGAACCAGCCCCGGCCTCTAATTCAGGGAATGCAGGGGTACCGACCCCGGGATGCCTTCCCCCAGCACTCCCCTCCGGAGCACCAGGGGTACCAACCCAGGGGAGGCGTCTGGGACATGGAGCCCAGAGAGGAGGCGCCCGGTTGGGCAGAGGTGAGCGACAAGGAGCCCCGCTGCGAGAAGGACCGGGGACCAGGGCCGCGAGGAAGCCGTCCGCCAGCACATGGCAGGATGGATCCTAGGAAACCTCAGCATAGTGATCTCACCCCCAACTGGAACCAACAGCAGAACGATATAGGAATGCCTCGCATGGGCGCCGGCGAGAAGGAGACGCTCACCATCAAGGTGGACATGAACCGGCCTGTGGGCCAGAACAGGTAAGGTGTTTCCGACAGCAACGTTTAGGGGTCAAGGGTGAAAGTTCATGCTTCTTTTCAACTCTCACTGTCAACTGCAGGAAGACAAAGTCAGAAGCCCTGAGATCATTGACAGCCAGAGGAGGAAGTTTTCTTCTAACCAATTGTTTTTATTCTACAAGCTGAGAATTTGTGATGGGACGCAATTTATATACATCAAACTAATCCTTCCTGATGTGGGGCATTGCAGTGATGAACATGGCGAATCGCCAAACGCCTCCTTTTAGTAGTGGACATTTTACAGCATTGTCCTTCACATTCTCATGATTAGAAAGGTGGAATCAATTCATAGAGGAGGCAAGTCGGGATCTCCCAAATAACTTTTATTGTTCATCAAGAGGGGCAGAACGTCTCAGACCAGCTTTGCAACATTCTAGAGAACAGAGATGCCACAGTAGAAGACTATCAACCATATGAATAACCTAATGGCTCACGGCAGAGGTTTGGCTCATCAGTTGTTCAGAAATCTCTCTCTCATCCAATGAACACCCCAACAGAATGTGGCAACTCACAAAGGGAGTGGTTGCGGCTTCCCACAGCGAAAGCATCCCTGACAGCCAAGAGACCAACCAGCCAAGAGACCAACCAGCCAAGAGACCAACCAGATGCCAGCAGTGTGTTTGCAGCTCATCCTTCACAGCTGAAATGAATAAAGAGCAAGCAGCCTGCATGGTGGAACGTGCTGAAGGAGCTGTGGAAAGTAAAGAGTGGATGGAGAGGAGTGGAGGAGGCACAGTTCTGCCACTCACTACAGCTGATTGACCTGAGTTTTGGAGGAAAATGCAGAACCCATGAAGACAAGGGGAAGTATTGGTACTAACCAAACTGAGCACCAAACAACTGCAGAAGAGTCTCGTTGGTATATAGGAGGATTTCCTGTATACATGATACCCAATACATTCTAATATGGAGTTGATGAGCCTGATAAATGTCAGTCACTGAGCCACTGCATGGTGCCTTGGTCTTCGGTTGACTGAAGACGATTTGGGCTGGAATATGTCCTGAACTGCACTTCAGGAACATCCGTTTGAAACCACCATGTTTTTTTCAATGTCTTGCGAAACACCTGGAATTATCAGCTCTTGATCAGCTAATCAGAGAAAGACTATTGTGAAAGGACTTATTTCAGAAGCAGTGTTGTTCTGAGCCAGGCAATGACCCTTCACCCTTACCCCACTCAGCCTGAGAGGATACATATGCCAAAACACCAGCTCTAGTCACAAGACTTTCAAATAGCTTAAACTAGCTCAAACTTTTGTATTTTATTCAGACCAATGTCCAAAGGTAAGTCAACATGTTCTTTCCATCATTGCCTATATTATTCTGCAGACTTCTAGAGGATTTTCATACTTATCTGTCAAGCAAGAAGAAGAATTTTAAGTCTTCATCCAATGTGTTTAATCTGAGGTGGACTCATTCCCACTGAAACTTGCCAAAGACTTTAACGACTTCAGTCACCGTCTTGACCACCCTCAAGGCCACACATTATCATGTTCCTGGTTGTTCTTCATGTCTAAACCCATGATGCTAAAGAGTCTCAAGGCCTAAAGGAGATTCTGCCACGGTCTCACAATACCTACGCTTCTGAGGCAAACTTGGATCCAAATTCTCTCAACACTCACCACATATTTTCAGAAACCTGGGGGATCTGTTCTGCATGGGTCTTCCGACCAAACTGGGTTTGGAGTGGCCCTGCATACCTTTCTACAAACAGGTTCACTCAAAGAAATGGACTATAAAGCGCAGCACTGAGCAGACCTGACTATCTGAACAACAACTCAAGGCAATGATGTTGTCCTTAAAGCAACCAAAGGCTACAGGTTCTTAGTATAACTCACTTTGAGCTGTACCAGAACAAAGGACAACACTGGATGACTACAAGTAAAGACCGGATGCTATGGCCTAAATCAGGGACGTGAACAGACCAGGGAGAATCCAATCATTGGATGGAGGAGCACAGTCATTAAACACACTGAGAGATCCACCTTCTGGATATACTGAAGACGGCCTGAGTGACCAGCTAGTAGACACAAGCAAGAGTTGAGAAGAGCAGAAGGCAATGTGAAGGTCTGGAGATGACCAGGATGATGTCCAGTCAGAAAAGCAGTGGATGATGAATATGTGGAGATGACTAGGATGATGTCCAGTCAGAAAAGCAGTGGATGATGAATATGTGGAGATGACTAGGATGATGTCCAGTCAGAAAAGCAGTGGATGATGAATATGTGGAGATGACTAGGATGATGTCCAGTCAGAAAAGCAGTGGATGATGAATATGTGGAGATGACTAGGATGATGTCCAGTCAGAAAAGCAGTGGATGATGAATATCTGGAGATGACTAGGATGATGTCCAGTCAGAAAAGCAGTGGATGATGAATATGTGGAGATGAACTTCCACATTGGAAAGAGTGAAAAATACTTTTAGACTCAACACATGAAAATAAAGCTTTCGGCTTGACTTCTTCAAGCTAACGTTCAGCTGTCTTTTCCACCCGTATTGACACTGATACTCATGGACCAATCAGGGAGTAATAATGCTCAAACTCAATCCCACTAATAGTTTCTCTTCTCCAGGAGGCTCTCAGAACCATATGACTGTTGATGAACTCCATTTTGCACCAGGAAAACAGCTCTGTCAAAGCATTACAACAGCAAGGGGAAACCCAACTCGGTGAGGACTAAGGTATTCCTGACAGTGAATCTGGACTCGGCCTAGTTAAAAGGCCCCAGAATGAACACTTTGGGAAGAAGAGGAATTGAAACCTCAAACACAGCCGATGTATCAGCCAATAGTTCAGCATGGATGAATCCTCATGAAAACACTTGAGTTTTGCTCTGAAAAAGGACATCTCAGAAACATTCCTGTACAGATGGGTTCTGTCAGTCTACACTTCATCTTGACACAACTTGCTCACGAAAACCACACCTGCAAGAGAACATACTGTCTACCTTGGGTCAATCAAGGACAATATCTATCCTGTCCACTCTGGACCGTTCAAGGACAAGCAACTACACTGTCAACATTTCTCCAACCAAGGACAAGAACTACACTCTCAGCATTTCACCAACCAAGGACAATAACTACACTCTCAGCATTTCACCAACCAAGGACAAGAACTACACTGTCAACATTTCACCAACCAAGGTCAAGCATCTACACTGTCAACATTTCACCAACCAAGGACAAGAACTACACTGTCGATTGACAAATGCAGACAGCGAAACATTTAAAGAAGCATGTATTTTCACCTTTGACCCATGCCAGTGATACACTGGCACAGGAAGTGGGCGGGGATGTAGTGGAGGATAATCACTGTTCACACACCTTTTTTATTTTATTTCATCAAGAGCGTTGATGCACCTTTTACACCACATACACTTGGTTAGCATTAGCGTTACCCCCCCACCCGTTATCTCGACTGGCGTTCAGCGTTTCACAACTACATCCCTGGAGACGAGTAATGTCTTACTCTCTTCCTGGAGACGAGTAATGTCTCACTCTCTTCCTGTTGCGTTTCAAACTCATTTTAAACAATTTGACCTAATTTGGACTTTAAGTGCATTTTTGCAAATATGTCCAAACCAACAGCTCTTGATGATGTACTTAATCAGTCATTTTTCCTAAAGCTTTAAAATGTGAAGGTAAGTGTAGTGTGTTTACAGATGCCTCGGTCAAGGTAAGGTTGTTCAGTACACAATGTTTAGTAATATTTGATTTACATAAGAGATCCACTTAACTCCCCTCAACAGTATTATTGAATTCAGAATATAAATATACCATTTATCAGATGCTTTTATCCAAAATGACTTATTCATGCATGCATACATTTTGTTGTTCAGAACAAATGACTTAGTTCCACCCCCAAACTACAGTCTTTACTTAAATCAAACCCTTTCCACAAATTTCCCATCAGCTAGCTACCACAGTAAACTATGTTAGAATCTACTAGTACTATAACTTCATAGTTAAACCCTTGTATTCAGGCCTGATCTCAGATTGTAATGCCTCCACCGCTTCCTTCCTCCGTTGCTCATCCCTCCTCTGTTTCTCATCCCTCCTCTGTTGCTCATCTCTCCTCCGTTGCTCATCTCTCCTCTGTTTCTCATCCCTCCTCCGTTTCTCATCCCTCCTCCGTTTCTCATCCCTCCTCCGTTTCTCATCCCTCCTCCGTTTCTCATCCCTCCTCCGTTGCTCATCCCTCCTCTGTTTCTCATCCCTCCTCTGTTTCCCATCCCTCCTCCGTTTCTCATCCCTCCTCCGTTTCTCATCCCTCCTCCGTTTCTCATCCCTCCTCCGTTGCTCATCCCTCCTCCGTTCCTCCAGCCAGCTGTGCTACTCCTCAGACCGCCAGCTGTCACTGGATCTGGTCAACGTGGGCCGCCAGCGCCTAGACTTCCTGCCCATGCTAGAGCATTCTGGGACGTACCAGGAGTCCGCAATGCACTCTGGGACTTTCGCCCAGGAGATCATCACCCTGGTGCACCAGGTCAAAGGTTAGGAAACGAAACAAATACAACCTGAATATGCGCTGCGCACAGCCACTTGTGTACACACACACACCGCTCATTGACACTAATGTGCCCACCTCAGACAGAACCTATAGATACTTATCACAGCCTTCAAGGCAATCAATCTCTTACTCTTTCTTTCTCTGATATTCTCCAGAGCATTACTTTAGGGGCGATGGTGTGACACTGAACGAGCGTTTCTCTGGCCCCCAAGATGGAGGTCTGCCTGAGGAGGAGGAGCAGGAGGAAGAAGGACCAACTCTGAACAGGTACATGAACACCTGGTTACCATGGTAATTTGAATATCTTTAGAGCTTTTGTTTAAGCCTTTAATGTGCTGTTTACAAACAATATATTTGTATTCCTCTCGTCCAGGCTGTTCAACATGAGTATGTCAGAACCTGATATGGAACCTGTCTTCTCTAAAGTTGGCCGCATGCAGGTACAATAATGTGTAGAGGTTTATGATTGATATGTCAATGGACTGATTGGTTCCTGAATGAATTGGTTGATTGAGTGATGTATTATTGATGTGTTGTGTGATCAGAGGCAGCAGCAGGCAGTGAGAGATCCCGGAGACCTGAGACATGACCTGGAGAGAAGGAGACAGGAGAGGCTGGAGGGAGTGAAGGTCACCATACCTGGAGGCAGGCTCTCACAGCACCCCCTGGCTGCCGGGAGGTACTACAACACAGTGAAGACATGATGGGGCTTCTTTTGAATATTACAATGATTCCTTCCTCCCTTTCTTGGAGTCATCACTGATCTACAGATCCTTGTGTTCACCCAATCTGTCAGATCAGTGATTACCTTAAGAAGTGGAGGAAGGGTGCATTTTAATACCATCTCTCCCTCTCACACACTCTGTCTCAGTGACCATCAGGGGGGGTATGGTAGAGAGGAAGACGAGGAACAGGAGGGCTTTTCAGGCTGGTCAGGCCCACCACGGAGAGGGAGGAGGTGGCCTGGAGACATGGTGAGACTGTGTGAGGGTGTGTGAGGGTGTGCGTGTGTCTGTTTACATTTGGTAGGGAAGTGAATAAAATGGATATTATCTGTATCTTTCTTTAAATATATCTTGGATGTTTCTCTCTTGCTCTCTCGCTTTCTCTCTCTCTCTCTCTAGGGGGGTCAGAGGAGAGGTGGCATGATTAGACAAGACATGGGAGACCAGCAAAGGAACAACTGGCCTCCTAATAGCCCTTGCAACCTGTCTGGATCAACGAGACAACAGAACCACAATATTAACGGTCAGTTAGTACCCCAAAACATAAGTATGTACAGTCAATGTAAACCAGGAAACAGAAGTTAAAAAGTACAGTGTGTTGTCATTCACAGACCTGTTCAGAGAACCACAACTTCCCAGCCATGTTTAGTGACCTCAGTCATTCACTGATTGGTTGGTTGATTGACAGTGTAATTCCTATGACTGGCCTCTGCTTACCTTCCTGTCTGGTTACGTACATTAGTCAGTCAGTCCATCTGTTCCCTAGATCTCATTTATGTCTGACCCTGAGCCAATCAAGTCCTCTCCTTTCCTCTAGACAATCATCTTGCCCACTAATAGGACCATTACAACCCTAGTTGCTCTACTTCTTAACCTAACACCTATATTCACAAGACCTCTCTCGCACTCTCTGTCTCGCACTCTCTGTCTCGCTCTCTCTGTCTCGCTCTCTCTCTCTCTCTCTCTCTCGCTCTCGCTCTCTCTCGCTCTCTCTCTTTCACAGGTGCCAACTGGTGAATGGAAGCTTGGAGCAATCCAAATGGAGTCAGTGGTTAACAGTTGATAGGCTGTATATATTATAGATCACACTGCTGCAGACTGACCACAGCCTGAACCACGACCACCTGACCACCTGACATTCTGTACCACGCTGTCAATGTAAAGCCCATGCAATGTAGCTGCTCTCCTGACAGAGAGAGTAATGTGGTGGGGAAGTAAGATGGCCAACTGATATTTAAAGATGCACTATGCATAAATCGTTCCACCATTTCCTGGTTGCAAAATGTTTGCCTAATTTCAGTTTGTTACAAAACGAGCAAGTATAGTGTAGAGCAGGTGTAGGTAACCGTGCTCCTGGAGTCCCACTGGTACTGCAGGATTTTGTTCTGTCTAGGCACCACACCTGACCAACTGACCGGGCCGGGGGCAGAACTAATCAGTTGGACCGGCCTTTGACATCCATAGGCGGGGCATGTTTTTTCCCAGGACCACCTTATGTGTGCATCCTCTTGCATGTTCAGATTGTAATAGTAAAGACCATAGGCAGCTGGTGAGTTTCAAGTTTGTGGATGTTTCCAGTTTACCCTAGCATTTCTACCGTTCTTAGTGTCAGTTATGATAATTGTTTTATA
Organism: Oncorhynchus clarkii lewisi; assembly: GCF_045791955.1. Lineage (NCBI taxonomy): Eukaryota > Metazoa > Chordata > Actinopteri > Salmoniformes > Salmonidae > Oncorhynchus > Oncorhynchus clarkii. The sequence goes on along the minus strand of NC_092161.1, from coordinate 15,453,905 downwards.
TGCACATTTTTGTGCAACAGTTTAATTTCAATATTTTATTTTCTCAATCATTGTCACGTGGTTAATCATAAAAATCTGAAATAAAATGATAAAAATGTCAAAGTTCAAATTGAACTGAGGTGAGAGCAGCAGCCTCTGCCACATGAACACATTGATACACTGTGATCCATTGGCGGCTAAAGAAATGAGCTCATAGAACTCCGAGACAGCCTATAGGCCAATGCAGCAGTAGGCCTGTAACTTCCATCTCAACTAAGTAAAGCTGACAAATAAAAACAGTAGAAAATAACCTGATGAAAATTCTGCTTCTTTCAATCACAATCATCTCTCTTCTCCACCTCTCTGCCTCCCTTTCTATCTGCCTTGACTTGAGCTATTGTTAGTGAACTGCAACATTGTATCAACTAGCCTATTCCGGGCCCTCAGAGTTTCCCACCCAGTGAGCTCTAGACAGACTGCTGTTTTTTAAAATAACATTTCCACTGACTATATGGGGTCATCAGATCATGATATTTTGCTCTTTCACGCCGAGGCTTGGTGATTATCGAGGCCGGGAGTGTTGGAAAGATTGTTCTAATACTTAGGAACTATCAAGCGCAATGGATGTTAAAAAACAGACTTCGTTGGCTTGTGCGAGGCAAAGAAAAAATGACTGAGAAACTCTGTTTATTGGTGGTGGACGTGGTGAGTTAAGACAATCGGTAATCCAACATTGCCAAATGAGCACGTTCCTACATATGCATGTATTCTGGAGAGATCCACACAACCCCTCCCCATCTTGATGCAACATTTTAAATGATACTCAAAACACATTAACTTCACACATATTTTAGAGGCTTTTCACTGGCCACGCAACTCAATCAGCTAGACATATTCCCGTGTGCCCAAATTGTGGGCATCCCAAATAGGCATAGGCCTACACACAAAAAACAATAAGCTAACGATCGTCTGTGGATAAGTCATGTCCCTGGTGAAGTATTTTGAATGTTTTTATTTGGACAGGAATAATTTTTTATTTTAGGATGCAGTCCAGCATCCTAGCTGTGCGATGTGCACTCCCCTACTTTATTTTCCAATTCGCAAGAAGCTGAAACCAGAGATCTGTATGTAATGACGAGATGCTAATTTTTCTGCCCTAACAATGGGAGTCTTTGTCCCAAAGGCGTGAAGGCAGGCGACAAGCTTAGGTCTGCATATTATTCCCATAGAAACGCGTTGGTCTTGTACTGGACATATTCTGGCGAGAGTGAGCCCTCTTGCTTTGCCTCGCCTCTTCCTCTACTGAAACTACATCACCGGAGAAAGCATCTGATCGAGCGAAACATGGCCCTCTATATTTATCTGACAGAAATATTATGACATGCCATACTCTTGGTCCAGACAGCATCAGATACATGGTCTACACATACGGAGACGGGGGGCGCTGTTTTGCTCCCGCCGATGCTTTAACTGAGATCGATGAGTCTTTGTCGACACATTTTCTCGGTCAAATAAATGCTCAGTTTTTCAATATTTCATTTGGACGCCGGCCCTGCCAACTGAGCTAATTGATCAGTTCAATAATTGCCTAAATTCAATACACCAGATGTTCTAGTTTGGTTAAATCAAAAACATGAAGAGCATGCAGTGAAATAACTTTTACATAACCAAAAATATTGTATTTTCAGTAGTTTGAAGCGTGTGTTTAAAGCCGAAAGTAAAAGACGCAAAAATGAAACGTAAGAACGGGAAGCATAGAAATAGTGCACATAGAACATACAGTTTAAATCGGAAGTTTGCATACACCTTAGACAAATACATTTAATATCAGTTTTTTACAATTCCTGACATTTAATCCGAATAAAAATTACCTGTCTTAGGTCAGTTAGGATCACCACTTTATTTTAAGAATGTGAAATGTCAGAATAATAGTAGAGAGTGATTTATTTCAGCTTTTATTTCTTTCATCACATGGGAATGTGAGTGGGTCCGAAGTTTACATACACTCAATTAGTATTTGGTAGCATTGCCTTTAAATTGTTTAACTTGGGTCAAACGTTTCGGGTAGCCTTCCACAAGCTTTCCACAATAAGTTGGGTGAATTGTGGCCCATTCATCCTGTCAGAGCTGATGTAACTGAGTCAGGTTTGTAGGCCTCTACTGCCCACAAATGTTCTATAGGATTGAGTTCAGGGCTTTGTGATGGCCACTCCTTGACTTTGTTGTTCCTAAGCCATTTTGCCACAACTTTGGAAGTATGCTTGGGGTCATTGTCCATTTGGAAGACCCATTTGCAACCAAGCTTTAACTTCCTGACTGATGTCTTGAGATGAGGCAGGATTGTCCACATCTCTCACCTGTACACACCTGTCAGGTACAGAAGTGATCCTTGCAGATATTTAACAGGTCAATCTTGCCTTCTTCCACCCAGGCCTGCTTTAGGTAAACCGGGCTGGCCAGGACTATTCAAGGAACAGAGTTAATGCCCCTGCCAGACAGATAGGTCAAAGGTCAGAGTCTAGAGTCAGCAGAACCATGGAATAATTCCCCGCTGGACTAAACAGAGCTGACTGGTCATGAGGATATCCAGCTGTACAGGTGGATAGCAGCAGTGCTTAGCAGCAGAGGCAGGCCTTAACCTTTAACCCCACAGTTACAAACAGAGGCAGTCAGGCCTTAACCTTTAACCCCACAAGAGCAGAGGCGATGTGGAAGAAAATCCAGTCAGATCACAGTGAAACACATGGTGTATTTATTTCAAACAATGTAGGTAGAAACACAAAGTCTTTACAAAGATAAGATTACATCACTGTTCCATGATTTTTTAAAATATAATTTATAAAAACATTTCCACTTTTAATACAACTTCATTGTTTCAAGTTGTTTTTTTAGCTGCTCAGTTAAGTCAGTGCTGCAATACACATGGACAAGACACTGACACAAACCAGGAGCTACAATGAGGAGTTACAACATCATATGACTGGTTATAGCAGGTTATGAATGCCCTCTGACTGCATTAAAATACAGAATTGTCATAGCAACACCATCAACCTTCATTATGGCACAGAAATAGAGAGCAGTGAAAGAGAGGAAAACTCCCAACAACCCCCCTGATCAGCAACATCATTATTCAGCTCTTCAGTTATCTCTGTATGGTCCACCAGTGTTCTGTTGTGTTTTCCAACCAAGATGACCCCTAATCCACACTGTAATCAGATGTCATAGAACTGGAGAGCTGCAAGAAACACGGTGTCTTCACCGTCTATACCAAAGCATGTGATCCTGCAGCCTGGCTAGACTATACAACGGCAGAAGCAGAGTGGGGGGGGGGGGGGGGGGGGGGGGGGGGGGGGGACGATGTCAAGTGTTTGCCCCTTGTGGTTCATCTGGGTGTGTGGCTGGGGAGGCCCTCTGGTGGTGGCTCAGAGACGACGGTCGCAGGGCAGAGGGCGGAACGCCACCTCAATATTCTCCTCCATGATGATGTCATAGCGACACATCAGCGGCCTGGAGGGAGGAGAGAAAGGGAGATTTAGAGAAAGGAGGAGGGAGTATATGGGGAATGCAGAAAAGAGGGGGCAAAGTGTGTAACTCAGGTGTGTGGTGGTCTCACCTGTCGGGTTGCTCAAGGGGGGCGAGGCGGATGCGGATTAGTCGGATTTTGTAGCGAGGGCCTATCATGTTTCTGGTAGCAATGCTGAGGGATATCTTCTGGATGGGCTGAAGGTCCTCATCAAACTGGACCAACAGACGGGTGGAGGTGTACTGCTCAAACCTGAACAGCTTACTTTGGAGGAGAGAGAGGGTGAGAGGGATAGATAGAGGTCTTACTGCAACAAATGTGTGTGTGCGTGTAAGCGTGCGAGACTGACTGGTCAATGCGTGCCTCAGTGAAGTTCCTGCCACTGTGGAGTCTGAGGATGAGGACTCCCCAGCGAGGGTACCGGTTCCATGTCACCATGTCCACCATGTAGCTGACCTCTATATATATATATACACACACACACACACTGTGTTATATATACACACACACATGCACAACGTGTCACACACAATCTTTAAGAACTCATTGCTTCAGAAGCATTATGTTCACTACATATACAAAAGTATGTGGACACCCCTTCAAATTAGTTGATTCGTCTATTTCAGCCACACCCGCTGCTGACAGGTGTATAACATCAAGCAAACAGCCATGCGATCAATCTCTATTGACAAACATTGGCAGTAGAATGACCTTACTGAAGAGCTCAGTGACTTTCAACGTGGCATCGTCATAGGATGACACCTTTCCAACAAATCAGTTCATCAAATTTCTGCCCTGCTAGAGCTGCCCTAGTCAACTGTAGGTGATGTTATTGTGAAGTGGAAACGTCTAGGAGCAACAGTGGCTCAGTCGTGAAGTGGTAGACCACACAAGCTCACAGAAAGGGAAGCGCATAGTGTGTAAAAATCATCTGTCCTCGACTGCAACACTCACTACCAAGTTCCAAACTGCCTCTGGAAGCAACGTCAGCACAATAACTGTTTGTCAGGAGATTCATGAAATGGGTGTCCATGGCCGAGCAGTCGCACACAAGCCTAAGATCACCATGCGCAAGGCCAAGCGTTGGACGGAGTGGTGTAAAGCTCGCCGCCATTGGGATTCTGGAGCAGTGGAAACGCGTTCTCTGGAATGATGAATCACGCTCACCATCTGGCAGTCTGACGGACGAATCTGGGTTTGGCCAATGCCAGGAGAACGCTACCTGCCCGAATGCATAGTGCCAACTGTAAAGTTTGGCGGAGGAGGAATAATGGTCTGGGGTTGTTTTTCATGATTATAGCAGTAAAGGGGCAACCAACTATGTTAATGCCCATGATTTTGGAACGAGATATTCAACAAGCAGTTGTCCACACACTTTTGGTAATGTAGTGTATGTTAATCACTAATAGATAGTCAGGGGTGTTGAACTTACTTTTATAGGGCAACGTGGCAGTGGTGGTGAAGTATACCTTGGTCTGACCCAATCGCAGCAGAATATCCCTCCACCTGCTGACGTCATAACCTGGGACGGTAACCATGGATACAACTTTAGGACTGTTGGTATGGCAACCAAAACCACTTGATCAATGATTTGTTGACAAGCATCTCTTTCCTTGTTTACGGATTCAGTGAGATTCTGGGTTGACCAGTGGGAAGGCGGTCCTCACCTAGCATAGGGCAGGGTGCGGGCTTAAAAGCCTCACACTGCAGGCACCGGCCATCCAGGAAGTCGCTGTAGGAGGAGCAGGGGTAGGCTGTGAGACTGCAGGTTCGGTTGAGAGCACACAGGTACAGGAACACAGAGCGCTGGTGGTCACACATGAAATATGACCTCCCTACAAAAGGCAGAAGCGGTGAGTTATTACAGTGTTATTACATGTGTGTGTGTGTGTTAGACTCACCTGAGAAGATGGTCTTGGGGCAGCCTGGCTGGTCAGATCCTCCGTTGGCGTAGTAGTCAATATGACCATGTTGACCTCTGAGACCAAACGCTGCATGAACAAATAGGAAGACAAAAATACACATCTAGAGAATCCCTCGCCACACACACACGCACAGCATGTCAGTACTTACAGTTTATGTCAGTGTGTAGTACATCTACAAACATGGCGTCTGAAGGGTCAAGTCTCTCCTCAGGTGTCGCTCCAGTGAACATGGGCCCTGCTGGGTCCAGACCTGGACAACAATGAATCAATTAATGATCCAATTAATGAATTAATCAAATAATAGCTTCAAAGGGCACAGACTCTCTTATCCTACCTGTGATGCGGCCGATCTTGCCCTTCAGGTTTGCTCCTACGAACCCAGCCAGGTGAGCTCCCAGACTCGACCCAATCAGGTGGACCGAACTCAGAGGCGCTCCCTCTGCCTACACACACACACACACACACACACACACACACACACACACACACACACACACACACACACACACACACACACACACACACACACACACACACACACACACACACACACACACACAGTGAACATTAAGCAACATTGACCAAAGACTCATAGAACAACTGAAGATTCTCAGCAAATGAGCAACACTCCACAATACCCCCCCACCCCCACCATCCCCCCGTCCCTCAAGCCACACACCTGCATGTTGAGTATGAAGCCGGTGAGGTTGTTGGCAGCCTGTCGTGTGTTGGTCACAGCAGTGAAGTAGTTGAGGTTAGCAGCTCCTCTGTTCCAGTCCACTACCAGGATGTTCATGTCCTCCTGCTCAGACAGCAGCTGGACGACGTGGTCCACCCAGAACGGAGGGGCCCTGGTGGGCCGGTAGCCGTGGATGACGAAAGCCGTGGGCAGGGAGAGGTTGAAGAGTGGCTGGGAGGACAGCTGGTGGTGGTTCAACTCTCTGCCGCAGCGTAGGTTATACCTGAAGGAGGGAGAAAGGAGAAGACTTTATTCAGAAAATGTCATTACTTTTTATCCAACAGCTTACACACACACACACACTCTCTCTTTCTAACCTACTTGGTGTAGAGCAGCAGCTTAATGTTCAGGGTGGTCCCGAGGAAGCTCTCATGGAAGTCCAGCTCTGTAAAGTCATCACACAGTGCACCTACACCACTATCCTGGCCTGGGGAGAGAAGGGGGAGGAGGGGTGTGTGTGTCGGAGGAGGAGGCTGGTTGGAGGAGCTATAGGAGGACAGGCTCATTGTAATGGCTGGAATGTAATTCATGGAAAGGAGTCAAACGTGATTTCTATATGTTTGATGTGTTTGATACCGTTCAATTTATTCCATCCCAGCCATTACTATGAGCCTGTGCTCTCCTCCTATGGCTCCTCCCACCAGCCTCCTCTGCTGTGTGTGTGTGTTCATTGATACGCTGCTAGCCCTAGGTCAGGGTCAGGTCATTCTCTGCTCTTACTGTGAACCCCAACTTCTTTCATTTTGCATTTAAACATGATCAGGCAGCTGGTGAATACTCCAACCACTTCAACCTCAGGAGGCTGAAGGAATGTGGCTTGTCATCGAAAACACTAAACTTTTACAGATGCACAATCGAGAGCATTGTCATGACCTGGTCCTTTCTGGGTATAGATCGTGGCTTCTCACCCTCTCCTACACCCAGGTTCTGTTATCTCAGGTTGTAAATTCCTGGTGGAGACTCTCTTCCCCTGGCCATGCAGAGAGAGAGACCACAGAGTGAACAAAGAATTTCACATGGCCGAACTCCTAAATCCCCAAAATGTGAAAATGAAACTATATGTCCACTTGTGAGAATTTGGGAAGGGTTCGTGGACACTTAAGGGACAGTTATGTTGAGTGTGTTTCATTTGGTGACCTCACGAAGGACAGGAAACACACATAACTATGTCTCTGAATGTGTACATTTCTCAGTTATGGTGTTTGCATCTAATTCTTGTATAAAATGAATGAGTAAAGATGAAACTATGTGAAATGATGGAATGTGATGTTAAACCTTTAATGTGAGAGAATTGTATTCCCTTTAAAGTATAACTAAGTCATTGGCCTGCCCCCATGAGCACAGACATGATCTGGTGTCATGGAACAGCCCTTTCCTATTGTTACGAATAAAAACACCTGCTGAGGAAATCCTCTTAAGACTGAGCAAACTCACAGCGTGAACTGTGATTGCGAATAGTTTAGAGCACATATACCTCGGTGTATGCTGAAGTGGCACAGGTTTGAGTACCAAGATTAGAAAACCATAACACGTGGAGCTACAAGGCTGGAAATGGTTCAACTCTGAGACTATCGATCCCTACAGAGTAAGAGCAAATCTTAGATACTAATTACTAGTCTGCAGCTAGAAATGATGTAAACCTGGGATGCGAATACCGACAACCGCCGAAACACCTATTCTATGAGAACATTTCTGAATGGTACTCTAAAGTATCCATTCTAACCTCAAAAGACTTTGATCTTCTTGGAAACAGAAAGAGAGAGAGCGACTCGGATTAACTCTCCAGCAGACAGACATTCAAACACCATCATTGAGAAATGTACCCATTCAGAGATATAGCTGTGTGTTTTCTGTCCTTCTTGAGGTCACAAACATAAAACAAAACGGACCGGGTCGTGGCTGGCTTCTCCACTGACTGTTTACACACTCAGTTCTTAAATTCTGTGATGTAGTAGAAGTTCCTTTGTTCTACTGTGAAACTCTCCATACTGCATGGACAAGGGAGAGTCTCTTTACAGAATTTATGACGTGGGGGTTAAGTTGTAAAACTGCCCCCCCCCCCAGCTTCCACAGCTTCTATCTCAAGGCCATCAGACTGTTAAACAGCCACCACTAACACAGTGGCTGCTGCCAGCATACAGACTCAAATCTCTGGCCACTTAAATAAATGAACTTAATAAAGGTATCACTAGTCACTTTAAATAATGCCACTTTAATCATGTTTACATATCCTACATTACTCATCTCATATCGATATACTGTGTTCTACACCATCTACTGCATCTTGCCTATGCAACACAGCCGTAACGTATATTTATATGTATATATTCTTATTCATCCCTTTATATTTGTGTGTATTAGGTAGTCGTTGTGAAATTGTTAGATTACTTGTTAGATATTACTGCATAGTCGGAACTAGAAGCACAAGCATTTTTCTACACTCGCATTAACATCTGCTAACCATGTGTATGTGACCAATAACATTTGATTAGATTTTTACATTGTTCTTGACCCCTACCAGTGTTTTCAAAAAGAAAAACTAAACTAAATGCAATTGTAATAAAGGTTATGTTTCAAGAGTTTCATTCCAAAACACTATATTATATATTATATCAGAAATGTTGGTAAATGAGCTTTTATGGTTTAACCTCTAAAAGTCTAAGTCGTTGGGGGAACGGGGGGGGGGGGGGGTACTAAGCTAACATGTGGAATTGTTTTAAGACGGTCATACCATGGATCTTTTAGCTATTTGATTAAGAATTTTAGGACCCTTTAGGTATCCCCACAAAATTAAAAAATATATATTTTAAGAAAATTTTGAATTTCCCCAGGTGGTGAGGGCAGATAGGAACACATCTGCCACGCTGATCCGCAACACTGGAGCTCCCCAGGGGTGCGTGCTCAGTCCCCTCCTGTACTCCCTGTTCACCCACTACTGCATGGCCAGGCACGACTCCAACACCATCATTAAGTTTGCAGACTACACAACAGTGGTAGGCCTGATCACCGACAACGACGAGACGGTGCCAGAATAACAACCTACCCCTCAATGTCACCAAGACTATGGAGATGATTGTGGACTACAGGAAAAGGGGGGCCGAGTACGCCCCCATTCTCATTCTCATTTGCTCGGCCTCCGACCGCAAGGCACTACAGAGGGTAGTGCGTATGGCCCAGTACATCCCTGGGGCAAAGCTGCCTACCATCCAGGAACTCTACACCAGGTGGTGTCAGAGGAAGGCCCTACAAATTGTCAAAGACCCCAGCCACTCCAGTCATAGACTGTTCTCTCTACTACCGCATGGCAAGCGGTACAAGAGTGCCAAGTGTAGGACAAAAAGGCTTCTCAACAGTTTTTACCCCCAAGCCATAAGACTCCTGAACAGGTAATCAAATGGCTACCCGGACTATTTGCATTGTGTGCCCCCCCCAACCAACCCCTCTTTTACGCTGCTGCTACTCTCTGTTTATCATATATGCATAGTCACTTTAACTATACATACTACCTCAATTGGCCCTACCAACCAGTGCTCCCGCACATTGGCTAACCGGGCTATCTGCATTGTGTCCCACCACCCGCCAACCCCTCTTTTTACGCTACTGCTACTCTCTGTTCAACATATATGCATAGTCACTTTAACCATACCTACATGTACATACTACCCCAATCAGCCTGACTAACCGGTGTCTGTATATATCCTTGCTACTGTTATTTTCAAATGTCTTTTTACTGTTGTTTTATTTCTTTACTTACCCCCCCCCCCCCCCCACACACACACACACACACACACACACACACACACACACACACACACACACACACACACACACACACACACACACACCTTTTTTTCACACTATTGGTTAGAGGCTGTAAGTAAGCATTTCACTGTAAACCTGTTGTGTTCGGCGCACGTGACAAATAAACTTTGATTTGATTTGAATTACAGAATCACTGGTTGGTGAAGTCTATGGTGATTTTCAGTCCAGTGTTTAGACACTTAGGGCAAATCAAATAATGTACAAGTTAGTTTATTTGAGACGTGGAATAAAAGCCACTGTTGGCTGGCTGCTTTCTGGTTGATCGCTGCTAGTTGTTTTCTTCATCTCATCTAATTTGCGTCTCAACGCACAGCTGCGGGATACCTCCTATTCCTCCTCTACCTGTACTGCCTTGATGGGCAGATCAGGAAAAAATGTTATTTCATTCACTGCTTTTCTCGCATTGGCTAACTGAGATTGACTATTGTTATTCACATACTGTAGGTATATTCTTTGAGATTTTATCATTTTGTCTCTCTTTACTTCGATTCTTCGCAGGAGATATTCTCAAACAAGGAAGTGGCACATGGGGCATTTTAACCAATCAGGTTGCCGGAAAGGGCCTTTAAATGCCAGTAACCAATTGGATGTCAGGAAATGACACATTTTTCAGCACGAAGCACGATGTCTACAAAGGATATAGCCATGTATGGACTAGCTAACGATATGCTCCGGAAAACAAGCGTTTGAATGATATATGATTCAACATGGAGAGTTTTAAAAATAGCGGTTGAAGTTCTACATGAAACATGCTATCAAGAACGACATTTATGGTAGGTGGATTTGACGGGGTTGGGATAAAATGATACAAATAAAGTATTTATATTTATTATTGCCGATTTATTTGTACATTTTATGAACGTTATAGTTGCAAAATATCCCAAAATCTGAAAATGGACAGATGGAAGCAAAATCCCAATTTTGGCCTGTGGTGCCTGGACTTAAAGTATTTTGACTTAAGTACTATACACCACTGGTGTTAGCATGTGGGCTAGCATTCAGCTTCATGTCTCGCGACTTTAGCATTGATCCATGCTCTGCCATCCTCTGCTGCAATTGGATCATATTGCTGTTAAAAAAAGCATCTCATCCCGTCACAGCTTCCTCCCGCCTCCTCCTCTATGCAAGACGTCATTAGTGATAATGGGTGTGTGGCCCCACATCTCATTCTCCACAATCACCCTCTCTGCTCTCAAAGACAGAACTGGAGCAGATAGGGAAGTTCCAGGCTGTTCTTTTACCTCTGGCCCCTCTCTCTGTCGGTGGGGGCGCGCACACACACACACACACACACACACACACACACACACACACACACACACACACACACACACACACACACACACACACACACACACACACACACACACACACTAATTCCTCCACTTAGGGATTTTTTGGGAAGAGGAAGAACAAAAATGGCAGTTATTTGAATCTGTTCTGTAGGGAGTGTAGAGACATGTCTGTTCTGTAGGGAGTGTAGAGACATGTCTGTTCTGTAGGGAGTGTAGAGACATGTCTGTTCTGTAGGGAGTGTAGAGACATGTCTGTTCTGTAGGGAGTCTAGAGACATGTCTGTTCTGTAGGGATTGTAGAGACATGTCTGTTCTGGAGGGAGTGTAGAGACATGTCTGTTCTGTAGGGAGTGTAGAGACATGTCTGTTCTGTAGGGATTGTAGAGACATGTCTGTTCTGGAGGGAGTGTAGAGACATGTCTGTTCTGTAGGGAGTTTAGAAAGACATGTCTGTTCTGTAGGGAGTGTAGAGACATGTCTGTTCTGTAGGGAGTGTAGAGACATGTCTGTTCTGTAGGGAGTGTAGAGACATGTCTGTTCTGTAGGGAGTTTAGAAAGACATGTCTGTTCTGGAGGGAGTGTAGAGACATGTCTGTTCTGTAGGGAGTGTAGAGACATGTCTGTTCTGTAGGGAGTCTAGAGACATGTCTGTTCTGTAGGGATTGTAGAGACATGTCTGTTCTGGAGGGAGTGTAGAGACATGTCTGTTCTGTAGGGAGTTTAGAAAGACATGTCTGTTCTGGAGGGAGTGTAGAGACATGTCTGTTCTGTAGGGAGTTCAGAAAGACATGTCTGTTCTGTAGGGAGTTTAGAAAGACATGTCTGTTCTGGAGGGAGTGTAGAGACATGTCTGTTCTGTAGGGAGTTTAGAAAGACATGTCTGTTCTGTAGGGAGTTTAGAAAGACATGTCTGTTCTGGAGGGAGTGTAGAGACATGTCTGTTCTGTAGGGAGTGTAGAGACATGTCTGTTCTGTAGGGAGTCTAGAGACATGTCTGTTCTGTAGGGAGTGTAGAGACATGTCTGTTCTGTAGGGAGTGTAGAGACATGTCTGTTCTGTAGGGAGTGTAGAGACATGTCTGTTCTGTAGGGAGTGTAGAGACATGTCTGTTCTGTAGGGAGTGTAGAGACATGTCTGTTCTGTAGGGAGTGTAGAGACATGTCTGTTCTGTAGGGAGTCTAGAGACATGTCTGTTCTGTAGGGATTGTAGAGACATGTCTGTTCTGGAGGGAGTGTAGAGACATGTCTGTTCTGTAGGGAGTTTAGAAAGACATGTCTGTTCTGGAGGGAGTGTAGAGACATGTCTGTTCTGTAGGGAGTCTAGAGACATGTCTGTTCTGTAGGGAGTGTAGAGACATGTCTGTTCTGTAGGGAGTTTAGAAAGACATGTCTGTTCTGTAGGGAGTTTAGAAAGACATGTCTGTTCAGGAGGGAGTGTAGAGACATGTCTGTTCTGTAGGGAGTGTAGAGACATGTCTGTTCTGTAGGGAGTCTAGAGACATGTCTGTTCTGTAGGGAGTGTAGAGACATGTCTGTTCTGTAGGGAGTTTAGAAAGACATGTATGTTCTGGAGGGAGTGTAGAGACATGTCTGTTCTGTAGGGAGTGTAGAGACATGTCTGTTCTGTAGGGAGTCTAGAGACATGTCTGTTCTGTAGGGATTGTAGAGACATGTCTGTTCTGGAGGGAGTGTAGAGACATGTCTGTTCTGTAGGGAGTTTAGAAAGACATGTCTGTTCTGTAGGGAGTGTAGAGACATGTCTGTTCTGTAGGGAGTGTAGAGACATGTCTGTTCTGTAGGGAGTGTAGAGACATGTCTGTTCTGTAGGGAGTTTAGAAAGACATGTCTGTTCTGGAGGGAGTGTAGAGACATGTCTGTTCTGTAGGGAGTGTAGAGACATGTCTGTTCTGTAGGGAGTCTAGAGACATGTCTGTTCTGTAGGGATTGTAGAGACATGTCTGTTCTGGAGGGAGTGTAGAGACATGTCTGTTCTGTAGGGAGTTTAGAAAGACATGTCTGTTCTGGAGGGAGTGTAGAGACATGTCTGTTCTGTAGGGAGTCTAGAGACATGTCTGTTCTGTAGGGAGTGTAGAGACATGTCTGTTCTGTAGGGAGTTTAGAAAGACATGTCTGTTCTGTAGGGAGTTTAGAAAGACATGTCTGTTCTGGAGGGAGTGTAGAGACATGTCTGTTCTGTAGGGAGTGTAGAGACATGTCTGTTCTGTAGGGAGTCTAGAGACATGTCTGTTCTGTAGGGAGTGTAGAGACATGTCTGTTCTGTAGGGAGTGTAGAGACATGTCTGTTCTGTAGGGATTGTAGAGACATGTCTGTTCTGGAGGGAGTGTAGAGACATGTCTGTTCTGTAGGGAGTTTAGAAAGACATGTCTGTTCTGGAGGGAGTGTAGAGACATGTCTGTTCTGTAGGGAGTCTAGAGACATGTCTGTTCTGTAGGGAGTCTAGAGACATGTCTGTTCTGTAGGGAGTGTAGAGACATGTCTGTTCTGTAGGGAGTTTAGAAAGACATGTCTGTTCTGTAGGGAGTTTAGAAAGACATGTCTGTTCTGGAGGGAGTGTAGAGACATGTCTGTTCTGTAGGGAGTGTAGAGACATGTCTGTTCTGTAGGGAGTCTAGAGACATGTCTGTTCTGTAGGGAGTGTAGAGACATGTCTGTTCTGTAGGGAGTGTAGAGACATGTCTGTTCTGTAGGGAGTGTAGAGACATGTCTGTTCTGTAGGGAGTGTAGAGACATGTCTGTTCTGTAGGGAGTTTAGAAAGACATGTCTGTTCTGTAGGGAGTGTAGAAAGACATGTTTGTTCTGGAGGGAGTGTAGATACATGTCTGTTCTGTAGGGAGTCTAGAGACATGTCTGTTCTGGAGGGAGTGTAGATACATGTCTGTTCTGTAGGGAGTGTAGAGACATGTCTGTTCTGTAGGGAGTGTAGAGACATGTCTGTTCTGTAGGGAGTGTAGAGACATGTCTGTTCTGTAGGGAGTGTAGAATGACATGTCTGCTAACAGATACGAGACAGAAAACAGCAAATCTCACTCTCTCTATCTCTCTCTATGTAAACTGAACTCTTAGGGAAAAAAGGTGCTAGAACCAAAAAGGGTTCTTTAGCTGTCCCCATAGGAGAACCCTTTGAAGAACCCTTTTTGATTCCAAGTAGAACCCTTTTTGAGTTTCATGTAGAAGACTTTCCAGAGAGAGTTCTACATTGAACCCAAAAGTGATCTACATGGAACCAAAAAGGGGTTCTACCTGAAACCAAAAAGGGGTATCCTATGGGGATAGCTGAAGAACCATTTTGGAACCCTTTTTTCTAAGAGGTTAGACCTGGGTTAGACCTGGGTTAGGGGGATAGAGAGGAGACCTCACACAGCTAGTTCAACATACACACACCACTGAGGTTACAGAAAAAAGAGTCTTACCTTTGCAAAGCGTTAGGAAGCCTATCAGACCAAAGAGTTGCCAGAGTAACATCCTACAACCAAAGAAAGAGGGAAAGAAGGAGGGAGAGAAGACCGGACAATACTAGAGCGAGCCTTGTCTGAGAGAGGAAAGACTGGGAGCTCGTAGTAAAACAGAGATTGAGGCGAGAGAGAGGGAGGGAGGGAGGGAGGGAGAGAGGGAGAGAGAGAGAGAGAGAGAGAGAGAGAGAGAGAGAGAGAGAGAGAGATAGAGAGAGAGGGGGAGGGAGGGAGAGAGAGAGAGAGCAGACAAGAGCTCACTGACAGTGACAAGAGCAGAAAGAGAGAGATAGAGTGAGTGAGATGTAGTCGTTGAGGTGACTAGGTGGGTTGGTCTCTGGGTTACCCAATGAAACACACACTGCCAACACTGAACACACCACTGACCTACACTGAACACACCACAGACGTACACACCCCACTGACCTACACACCTCAATGACCTACACACCCCAACTGACCTACACACCTCACTTCAGACAGAGGAGAATGATAGATGAAAGAAGGGAGACAGAAAGTATTACTAACTTATTTCTTTATTCCTACTTGATCCTATACTTTTGTGTCTTTGATAAGATTTAGTGCCAATTAACACATTATTGTACTGCAAGGGGGAGAAGAAAGACACAAGACATGATTATAATTACCCTCCCTTTCCTCTGTTTACAATGAGTCACAATGGCTGCGTTTAGACAGGAAGCCCAATTGTGATCTTTTTTCCACTAATTGGTCTTTTGACATCCAATCTTTTTCAGAGCTGATCTGTTTGGTCAAAAGACCAATTAGTTAAAGAAATATCAGAATTAGACTACCTGTATAAAAGCATTCCTATGCGCCTCAGTCTTTCTCTATCTCTCGTTCCTTCCTTGCCTCTCCTTTACTCTCTATTTCCTCCATCCCTCTCTCCTCTGCTTCCCCCTCTATACTCGGTCCTCTCCATCCTACTCTCTGCCACTATGTACTCAATCAGTCCCTACTCTTCCAAACATGTGAGGACCAGGGGGCTTAGCTGGCCAGGCCAGCCCAGGCAGGAGTGCTCTCTGTGGGGCAGCTGTGTTCTGATGGGAGCCTCTCCTTCTGGAGCGCTATATCTGCAAGGATATTAATAGCATCAGAGATGTGGACACACTAACCAGCCCTGCCCTGCCTATACCCAGCGCTGACACTAGTCACTGACTAAGTGTAGAGTATGGATTTAAATACATGTCATTTACAGGCAGAGTACAGGGCAGGAGCTTCAAAGGCATCAAAAGTAACTAATCATAAGCTGCCCAACCCTAGTAGGGGTGTGTGCCCATTTCCCTGGTTACCTCCTAATGTGCCATGCAGTAGGGCAAGTATACTTCTACATTTATAATGTACAGTGCATTCGGAAAGTATTCAGACCCCTTCCCCTTTTCCACATTTTGATATGTGTGGATCTTGTGGATCATCAAGTGATATGTATTTTCTCAGAGTTATGTTCACCAAGGGTGACAATAAACTCACAACTAACTTAGTTTAA
This sequence comes from Oncorhynchus clarkii lewisi, assembly GCF_045791955.1. Classification (NCBI taxonomy): domain Eukaryota; kingdom Metazoa; phylum Chordata; class Actinopteri; order Salmoniformes; family Salmonidae; genus Oncorhynchus; species Oncorhynchus clarkii. Next base: position 15,437,646 of record NC_092161.1, on the reverse strand, counting down.
TAGGTTCTAAACCAATTCAGAACTGGACTGGAGTCCAGTATTTCCAGAAGGACATCATAGTCAACAGTGTTGTCGAATGTAACAGTGCAGCACTTAAATCCAAGAGTACAAGGACAGAGAGCTGTTTTGGCATCTATGGTGGCTCTAAATTAATTTGCCACTTTAACTAAGGCTGTCTATGTGCTGTGGTGGGCAAGGAAACCAAATTGTAATTTTTCAAAAATGCAGTTGGCACTTAAAAAGTATTTTCTGACTGTATAAAATAGTTATTTTATGTAGCTACTACATACCGTATACTGTAAACTATCTCCTGCTGTTTCCTATTTATAGTTGATAAAAAGATGAAAAGGTGAAATATGAAACACACAAACAGGCTACCTGACGATTGTGCTTTAATTTTGACGTTATCAGCATCAGCTGCATCACATTCATAGACCTCGTCAACCCCGACATTGTTGCATTCTGACTCTGGTTGAATATGAGTTATCACTCCATAAACGTTGTATAACGAAGTGTGAGCAACGGTTCAGTAGAAACGTACTTCTATGCAGTGTTGCCAACTCCTCAGTAAGGAAAGTATCTATTGGCTGTCCTAAAAGTTAGAGTCGCTAAATGAGGTCATCACCGAATTTGCATAATTGGCCATGTGCATGTAATTGTGATGGACGCTGTAGGAGAGAGGAATAACGTCGTGGGAGAGACAAAAAGGGAGTAAAAACACCCTAAATATGTTAAGAACTGCAAATTAACTTTCTTCTGTCGATTCTTGTATTTTTTTATGTCACAATTCCACCCCTCCTCTGGTCTTGGGACCGGCAAAAATGACCCAAAAGAGACACTCTGGCGGAGTTACTTAGTTTTTTATTACAATTTTGATTTAATTAAATTTTTAGTTTTTGTGTTTATTTTTGTGCAGTGAATTTATTTTAGACAAAGAACATTTTACATTTACATCACGCCAGGGTGGGATCAGCCAGCGGCGGCTTCCCGCATGCGCGATTCATTTACAGTCTGGACGGGAAGGGGTGAACATCTCCTGCTCTGACAGCAGCTGAGAGGGACGAGGACAGGGCCTCCTGGGAGTGCTTTGGGACAGGGGTGGGGCCCACGGCAGCACACGCTACTCGTTGAGAAGAGTAAGAACGATATGTGCTTTCACGTCAGTCTCCAAAAGTCTCCGATAACACCAGAAAAAGTCGCTAGATTTGTTGCTAGTTGCTTTTTTGAAAATTTGTCGCTAGAGAATTCTGAATGCTCCCTAAATATAGCGACAGTTAGTTGGCAACACTGGTTCTATGGAGAGGCACTAACCCACCTTTTCTACAAAGCGTCAAGAGTTGCCTAGTAACTAACAGAAGGGTATAGTTTGACACATCTGGCTCCAGACAGTTTTTCCAGGTTTTCCGTGACTCCTTTGTCCATTTGTTACCCATAGGTAAGCAGTTCATAGATTGCACGACATAAAACACAGTCTTGACTTTTTTAGCATATCCCATATTGAAAAAAACATGCTTATTTTATTTTATAATATACATAATTTAACATGGCCAAGTTCTATTCACAATAAGTAAATACTAGGAATAGATTGTCCACCATCTATGCGTTATCCAGACAGAAAAGAGAAATAGGCAAAATAACATTTCGATTTAGAGCAATAAAGAAATGGAAGAAATTAAATGAGCAAACTAGAAACCTTTCAATATATACATTTAAACATTATTTTAAAACAATTTAAATATAGTATATAGAAATGTTGTGGGACTAAAGTAGATGAAGAATCAATATTTTTTAGATTGAGTATTTATTGGGTCATTATGCTAGTATATTATGTATGTTTGTAATAGTGTGTTATATGTGAAAGTGTGTTTGTATTATAAATTGTATTTTAATGTTAAGGACTCTTGGAAGATTAGTCCAAATGGGGACTAAAAGAGATCCTAATAAAATCAAATCAGTGCTCATTAATGTCCACTTCAAAAATAAAACCTTGCCTGCTTGGACCAGAGCAAGAAATGGAACTGCGAGCATGTCACGAAGCTCAGATAATGTGGGCCAGCCCAGGGAAGCTTCTCGACAGACTGGGAAAACAGGCTTACACATACAGTGCCTTCAGAAAGTATTCATACCGACTTATTCCACATTGTGTTGTGTTACAGTCTGAATTCAAAATGGATTAAATAGATTTTTTCCTCTCACCCATCTACACAATACCCAAAATGACTCAATTTTGAAAATGTATTGAAAATGAAGTACAGAAATATCTAACTTACATAAGTATTCACAACCCTGAGTCAATACTTTATAGAAGCGCGGGTAAATCATAATAGCTTTTCACAACTGGATTGTACAACATTTGCCTATTATCATTTTCTAAATTATTCAAGCTCTGTCAAATTGGTTGTTGATCATTGCTAGACAAACATTGTCAGGTCTTGCCATAGAATTTCAAGTAGATTTAAGTCAAAACTGTAACTCGGCCATTCAGGAACATTCACTGTTTTCTTGGTAAGCAACTCCAGTGTAGATTTGGCCTTGGGTTTTAGGTTATTGTCCTGCTGAAAGGTTAATTAATTTCCCAGTGTCTGGTGGAAAACGGACTGAACCAGGTTATCCTCTAGGACTTTGCCTGTGCCATTCCGTTTTTTTTTTATCCTGAAAAATTCACCAGTCCTCAACGATGACATACCCATAACATGATGCAGCCACAACCATGCTTGAAAATATGGAGAGTGGTACGCAAAAATATGTTGTATTGGATTTGCCCCAAACATACGTTTGTATTTAGGACAAAAAGCGAATTGCTTTGCTACGTTTTTTGCAGTATTACTTTAGTGCCTTGTGTGAGGTTCTGTGTTATGCACTATAGCTCGTTACCATATCATATGTGATTGAATATTATCTGCTGTTGGCTTGTGTGGGTGTATGTGTTATGCAACATAGCTGACTTAAGACATTGTCAACAGTTTCAGGGCCATGGGCCTTTCTCGTGATGGAAAAATACAGAATAACAAAAAAACAGGAACTGTGCAATGAGTTGCGGGGGACACATACAGAACGTAGTGTAGAGAACAAACGGTCTTTTGTTAGATAACAGGAGCCAGGTGTGTGATAGCTGTATCGAGAGTATGAGCGCATAGATATTCTACACAGCTACAACGCCTGACTGCTGAAGTGCCTAGGGGCTGGGACCAGTTCGTGCGCCAACAATCAACGATTGGTGTATACCTACAGGATTCTCCAGAACAACACTGGAAACTACACCCTGCAGGTACACCCTGTGTGTCTATTTCTATTTACTGTTGGTTAAGGGCTTGTAAGTAAGCATTTCACGAGAAGGTTACCTGTTGTATTCAGCACATGTGACAAATACAATTTGATTTGTTTCTGATGGTCTGTGTGTGTGTGTCTTTTTGATGTCCTGTGTGTGTGTTTCTGATGGTCTGTGTGTGTGTCTGTGTGTTTCTGATGGCCTGTGTTTGTGTGTGTGTGTGTGTGTGTGTGTGTGTGTGTGTAGACAACACCTGGTGTAGAGGAGAAGTTCTTTAAGACATTAGAGGAGCTGGTCCACCATTATAAGTGTCGAGGGAAGGGATTGGTCCAGCACCTGTGCCACTTAGTCAAGAGAAAGCCATCAGATCAGGCTGTGCTTAGTGATCATGATGTTTTCTGTTCTGTGTGCCAGGGGTACTGAGGTTGTCAGAGAGAATAGTGTTTGTCTGTTTGTTGAAGTGGAAGTTTACGTCAATGACACATCAGAGAGGGGAATTGGGGACTAGGCCTGTGTCTGTGACTCAGTGTGTGAATCCTTCCCCCTCTTTCCATGATCTAAACTGGCCCACCACCAACAGTGAGGTTTTCCCCCTCTCTGTAGGCTGGGTCTGTCACATTACCCAGTGCAGGTAGAGTTGTTTTATTCATAATGGTTTGGGGTAGTAAGGAGTAATGGCATTCATACCTGACATAACAATGTTTATTTTTCTCTACACTCTATAGAAACATCCCATATAATTTACGGCTCATTCATCTCATGATTATGTTTTAGTCACTATGGCATTCTGAATACATAAAATCCATAAAATCCCTGTGTATTCCCTGCTCTCTCATTGGCTTCGCTGCATTCTAGATTCCATAACTAGTACAAGGCACACATGCCTAATAAAAGTAACGACAGCTGACACGGTTAACGATATCATAGCTACGCAGGCACACATCCATGACTGAATTCTCAGACCGAATGCAGGTTTAGGTTATCTATTTAGCTAGCTTAGACGTGTGGCTTTGGTAGCCATCTAGCTAACGTTACTAGCTATCCAGCCATCTAGCTAAGCAGACCCTTGTGTAGGAGCTTGTGTGTAGATTCAGGACAGGTGTGTAGATGGAGCAGTCAGAACGCAATTGAGTGAGTGAAACAAGAAGGGGAAAGGGAATTTAGGGAGAAGAACTCCTTGATGCTTGGCTTATAGCTCCATATAGCTCTGCGTTGACATGACTGGTTGACGGTAGGTGGGGTCGGTACATCCTGTATAAAGACAAACTTACTTCCTTGACATCTTCCTTGCCGGCTCATATGGGAGTTAATGGAAATAATATAGACATAATAGCAAAAAAAAGCTTTGTAAAATAATATGGTGGCTAAACAGGTACAGTTAGGTAGAGGGAAAATTAAAACATGGGTTAGGAAAAATGGGTTAGATATCTGGCAGAGACAATGGGATGAAAGTAGTAAGGGCAGACATTGTTATAGTAGTATGTAATGGGAACAGAAGGGAGGAAGTTATGTTATGTAGTATGAGATTAGGGCATACAGGATTGATTTCCTCTTTGAAATTGATATGAAAACATGGTACTGGGATGTGTAATGCTGTATGTTAGAGGAAACAGTGGAACATGTATTGAAAGGGAGAGGTTGTTTGACAGGGTCAGAGAGGTTGGACGGGAATGGGGATTGGGTGGTATTTTGGGTGGAGGTGATGGGTTTGTAGGGAATTGTTGTATTTTGTTCGAAATTCTGCAGGTGTAGAAGCACGGTGGCTAGGAAAAACTCCCTAGAAAGGCCAAAACCTAGGAAGAAACCTAGAGAGGAACCAGGCTATGTGGGGTTGCCAGTCCTCTTCTGGCTGTGCCGGGTGGAGATTATAACAGAACATGGCCAAGATGTTCAAATGTTCATAAATGACCAGCATGGTCCAATAATAATAAGGCAGAACAGTTGAAACTGGAGCAGCAGCACGGCCAGGTGGACTGGGGACAGCAAGGAGTCATCATGTCAGGTAGTCCTGAGGCATGGTCCTAGGGCTCAGGTCCCCCGAGAGAGAGAAAGAAAGAGAGAAAGAGAGAATTAGAGAGAGCACACTTAAATTCACACAGGACACCGACACATAAACTACTGCAGCATAAATACTGGAGGCTGAGACAGGAGGGGTCAGGTAACACTGTGGCCCCATCCGAGGACACCCCCGGACAGGGCCAAACAGGAAGGATATAACCCCACCCACTTTGCCAAAGCACAGCCCCCACACCACTAGAGGGATATCTTCAACCACCAACTTACCATCCTGAGACAAGGTTGAGTATAGCCCACAAAGATCTCCGCCACGGCACAACCCAAGGGGGGGGGGGGGGGGCGCCAACCCAGACAGGATGATCACATCAGCGACTCAACACACTCAGGTGACGCACCCCTCCCAGGGACGGTATGAGAGAGCCCCAGTAAGCCAGTGACTCAGGCCCTGTAATAGGGTTAGAGGCAGAGAATCCCAGTGGAAAGAGGGGAACCGGCCAGGCAGAGACAGCAAGTGCGGTTCGTTGCTCCAGAGCCTTTCTGTTCACCTTCCCACTCCTGGGCCAGACTACACTCAATCATATGACCCACTGAAGAGATGAGTCTTCAGTAAAGACTTAAAGGTTGAGACCGAGTTTGCGTCTCTGACATGGGTAGGCAGACCGTTCCATAAAAATGGAGCTCTATAGGAGAAAGCCCTGCCTCCAGCTAATTAAAAATTCTAGGGACAATTAGGAGGCCTGCGTCTTGTGACCGTAGCGTACGTGTAGGTATGTACGGCAGGACCAAATCAGAGAGATAGGTAGGAGCAAGCCCATGTAATGCTTTGTAGGTTAGCAGTAAAACTGTGTAGGGAGGCTAGCACTGGAGTAATATGATCAAATTTTTTGGTTCTAGTCAGGATTCTAGCAGCCGTATTTAGCACTAACTGAAGTTTATTTAGTGCTTTACCCGGGTAGCCGGAAAGTAGAGCATTGCAGTAGTCTAACCTAAAAGCATGTATTAATTGTTCTGCATCATTTTTGGACAGAAAGTTTCTGATGTTTGCAATGTTACGTAGATGGAAAAAAGCTGTCCTTGAAATGGTCTTGATATGTTCTTCAAAAGAGAGATCAGGGTCCAGAGTAATGCCGAGGTCTTTCACAGTTTTATTTGAGACGACTGTACAACCATTAAGATTAATTGTCAGATTCAACAGAAGATCTCTTTGTTTCTTGGGACCTAGAACAAGCATCTTTGTTTTGTCCGAGTTTAAAAGTAGAAAGTTTGCAGCCATCCACTTCCTTATGTCTGAAACAAATGCTTCTAGCGAGGGCAATTTTGGGGCTTCACCATGTTTCATTGAAATGTACAGCTGTGTGTCATCCGCATAGCAGTGAAAGTTAACATTATGTTTTCGAATGACATCCCCAAGAGGTAAAATATATAGTGAAAACAAAAGTGGTCCTAAAACGGAACCTTGAGGAACACCGAAATTTACAGTTGATTTGTCAGAGGACAAACCATTCACAGAGACAAACTGATATCTTTCCGACAGATAAGATCTAAACCAGGCCAGAACTTGTCCGTGTAGACCAATTTGGGTTTCCAATCTCTCCAAAATAATGTGGTGATTGATGGTATCAAAAGCAGCACTAAGGTCTAGGAGAACGAGGACAGATGCAGAGCCTCGGTCCGATGCCATTAAAATGTAATTTACCACCTTCACAAGTGCCGTCTCAGTGCTATGATGGGGTCTAAAACCAGACTGAAGCATTTCGTATACATTGTTTGTCTTCAGGAAAGCAGTGAGTTGTTGCGCAACAGCCTTTTCTAAAATTTTTGAGAGGAATGGAAGATTCGATATAGGCCGATAGTTTTTTATATTTTCTGGGTCAAGGTTTGGCTTTTTCAAGAGAGGTTTTTAGTGAGTTTGGTACACATCCGGTGGATAGAGAGCTGTTTATTATGTTCAACATAGGAGGGCCAAGCACAGGAAGCAGCTCTTTCAGTAGTTTAGTTGGAATAGGGTCCAGTATGCAGCTTGAAGGTTTAGAGGCCATGATTATTTTCATCATTGTGTCAAGAGATATAGTACTAAAACACTTGAGCGTCTCTCTTGATCCTAGGTCCTGGCAGAGTTGTGCAGACTCAGGACAACTGAGCTTTGAAGGAATACTCAGATTTAAAGAGGAGTCCGTAATTTGCTTTCTAATAATCATGATCTTTTCCTCAAAGAAGTTCATGAATTTATCACTGCTAAAGTGAAAGCCATCCTCTCTTGGGGAATGCTGCTTTTTAGTTAGCTTTGCGACAGTATCCAAAAGGAATTTCGGATTGTTCTTATTTTCCTCAATTAAGTTAGAAAAATAGGATGATCGAGCAGCAGTAAGGGCTCTTCGGTACTGCACGGTACTGTATTTCCAAGCTAGTCGGAAGACTTCCAGTTTGGTGTGGCGCCATTTCCGTTCCAATTTTCTGGAAGCTTGCTTCAGAGCTCAGGTATTTTCTGTGTACCAGGGAGCTAGTTTCTTATGAGAAATGTTTTTAGTTTTTAGGGGTGCAACTGCATCTACGGTATTGCGCAAGGTTAAATTGAGTTCCTCAGTTAGGTGGTTAACTGATTTTTGTCCTCTGGCGTCCATGGGTAGACAGAGGGAATCTGGAAGGACATCAAGGAATCTTTGTGTTGTCTGTGAATTTATAGCACGACTTTTGATGTTCCTTGGTTGGGGTCTGAGCAGATTATTTGTTGCAATTGCAAACGTAATAAAATGGTGGTCCGATAGTCTAGGATTATGAGGAAAAACATTAAGATCCACAACATTTATTTCATGGGACAAAAATAATCACTAGTTAACTACACATGGTTGATGATATTACTAGTTTAACTAGCTTGTCCTGCGCAATATAATCATATAATCAAAGAGGTGCCTGTTAATTTACCATCAAATCACAGCCTACTTCGCTAAACGGGTGATGATTTAACAAAAGCACATTCGCGAAAAAAGCACAATCGTTGCACAAATGTACCTAACCATGAACATCAATGCCTTTCTTAAAATCAATACACAGACGTATATATATTTTAAACCTGCCTATTTAGTTAAAATAAATGCATGTTAGCAGGCAATATTAACTAGGGAAATTGTGTCACTTCTATTGCGTTCAGTGCAAGCAGAGTCAGGGTATATACACTAGTTTGGGCTGCCTGGCTCGTTGTGAACTGTGTGAAGACCATTTCTTCCTAACAAAGACCATAATTAATTTGCCAGAATTTTACATAATTATGACATAACATTGAATGTTGTGCAATATAACAGCAATATTTTTATTTTACCTTTATTTAGCTAACGTGGCAATTGTTTTCTCTCACAATTTTTTTTCAAGAATGATAGCAGCCTACCCAAGAAATAACAAATATTGATAACCATCTAGATGTCACCTTTATACATAGCCTACTACTCAATGGGAGGGCATGGAAGGCGACACTGTGACAGTGCCCTTAGCTCCTGCTTGACAAGAACTACTGGCAACAAATGGGAAGTAGCTACCTAGTAGCCAATTTCAGGGCAACAGTCAAAGTAAGCACATGCATACAACGCATGAAGCAACAGTACACCCATAATGAATACTTTTAATAAAAAATAATAAATCATCAGTTTTATAACTGAAATGTACAATTATTTGTGTAATACTAACTGTGATTTGCGACTCAAACTCATTCTCCGGCTTAAAAACGAATTCCAAACTCTCGCGATATGGTAGCTCAAATATGTACGGTAGTTGCGTGGTTAGAAACGGAAGACAAAAAACACCGCTCAATCAAAACCGTCTAACCTATAGCAGAGCGCTTTCGACACACCTACTAATTTCCACACGCCCACTACTTTCCTTTCGACCAACACACCCACTTGCCCATACTCCGGTCGCCATATTGGAATGCAGCTACCCCCTTCAGTATCTCATTGGCTGTTCCGCTGTTCGAAGTGGAAAGCGGGAGGAAGTGGAAGAGGTACGACAACGCTTGACAAAAGAGGACAGAAATAATGTATGTATGTATTTATTTTTTAAATAAAATTGGTGTTTATGTTATTGATGTATATTTCATAAAGTTACGTGAATAATGATCATCAATGCCGTTATAATTTGCCACATCTAAACATTAGTCGGGGATCATAACAATAGTTAGCCTAGGTAGCAAGCTAGTTAGCATGAACTGTTTTCCTTTGCTAACAAGTTGTCAAACCAAAGCCGTATCAGCTGTAGTTCAGCCATTGCGTTTTTAAAAGTGTAACTATCTATACTGTTTGACTAAGCTTCCCAGCAAACGCTCCAAACAACGCCTGTAGCTGATAAACAGTGTCATACAGATGAACTGCTACTGAGCTCAAAAGGGCTGTTGTGTTGCAGAATGGACGTAACGACGTGTCTGAAGTCTCTCCTGCTGGCCATCCACCAGTACAGAGACAACAGGACGGCCCATAACGCTGCCCAGCTGCAGAAACAAGTGGAGGTCAGTTTCAACATGTCCACAGAGTGCCAAAGCACAAGTCTACTTTGTGAGATATATCAACGTGACACTGAGCACGGTTACATGCACACAATACGAGTTGGGAGTGAACGTTATTTCTAATAAGGGTTACAGAAAATTGGACCACTGAAATGAAAATGGATGGGCCTCCCTTCAGCAAAATACATTTGACCTAAACCCTCCCTGAATGCTTGAAAAAAACAAGGGACCCTCCCCTATACCCCAAATAATAATTAAAATATAACGTAGATAACAGAGAACTTGTCCACCATTTACCCTCACTTATTGGACAGACCAGAGCCTTAGATATGCAGTTTTAGAAACTGTTATTCATCCTGTAAGCATTACATGGCAACGCAGGAATTTTGATAGTGCACAGGTCTGCGGGCCAGAAGGTGTTGGGTTTGCAGACCACTTTGGACAAGAGTAGGGGTTGGAATGATCTCCTTTAGTGTAAAAACATTGCATGAATCTATCATCGTATTTGCAGGTCAGGAAAAAAATAGCCTTTTATAAAAATGTCATGCAGCTCTACGTCATTTTACATATTAGCAGAATCTATTTCTATACCTTTTTAAATGACCAAAATTACAGTCTAAGAATGGCCAGGGAGATAGATATATGTGTTGTTCTTGTCATATTTTTCCAATGCCAAATCGATGTATCTTGTTTGCAACGAAACTGTCCCTGTTTGCAAATAATAAAAACTGAGACGTCATTAGGAATCTGAGCATGGTACTTTCGAAAGTTAGGCCTACCTTTCCATCCCAGCCAGAGTAGGCCTACTGATGCAGAAAAATGGAAGCTTTAACTGCTGCCTGCTCTTCTTCTGTTGCTTAACTCAACGAGAGAAGGTCACAAGTGTTTCCCTGAAAGCTGTCTTGGTTGAAACATTTTCTATTGTACAGAAAGTGAATAGCTTAATCAATTGATTGCTTGTGAAGTAAAGTATATATTTTTGTCTCCTCAGCTACAGAAAGTTGTAGCTCAGCCTCTGAATGTCAAAGAAACAAAACAATGATATCACTATATGCATTGCAGTCATGTTTTTCCAGGGTGGTTTACTGCTTGTTTCAAGCATAAAGTATTGCGGACCAAAGCGCTGTTATAGATCACTTTATATAATCAGATCCGTTTTAGTTTTCTTCCAAATCTTAAGCTTACAAGGGGTAGGCCTGTGCTTTTTTGCCATTTAGTTTAATGAAAGGTAGGCATATAGCATATCCCCTCAATCCGAGTCTTGGTTTTAACAGCCCTTCCACTGACACATAGGTAGGTTATTTAAAGAGTGCATGGTTGGTGAAGGAATTGACTGTTAAATCTATGCATATAGCCTCATTTTTGTCTGTCGAACAGGTAGGAATGCCTCTTGTTTCTTAAATAGGAAGAAATAGGCTTCAACACAAAGCCCTCTTGTTAGTAAAGTCCAACTAAAATGAAGACGGTTTAAATTAATTATACCTACTGGAATTTGCCTACTTTCAGCACCATGAGCTGTCCACTTCTGATTGATTGCGCCAAAGCTGCTGCTTCAAGTTGCTTCAAATACGCAGCTAAAACGCAAATTAAGCTGTTTACATGTCTTGCCATAATCGGTTTATTATCGAATTATTAGTGTGCATTTAAATGTGTGTGTGTGTTGTGTGTAGGAGCTGTCAGGAATGCAGTGTGTTCGTCTGCTGTCGTCGGGCCAGGTCCTGCCCAGTGAGTGTGTCTGTGGACTTGTGGAGTTGGCAGGAGACCCTAACACTAGCCCCGCACTCACCGGAACCATAATCTCTCTACTGGCCCAACTAGGTACACACACACACAAATTCCCAACACATTTCAGTCATACTATTTTTGTCAACAGCCGACAATGTTTCTCTCACTCAAAAATAATACAAAACCAATTGAACTTGTGTTGGTGTGTGTGTTCTCTCCCCCAGTCTGTGATGATGAGAGCAGAGATGTTCTCCAGAGCAGTTATAACCTGACCAGCACTCTGGCCTCCATCATCCACTGCCACAGCTCCACCCCCAGGGAGCCGCTGGTACTACAAGTAAGGACAGAACTCTCCATATTGCCTGACAATCAGACTGGGATACCTCTGGTTCACAGTCTAACATTAATGTCATACGTTTGTTTGGAAGTGCATTCAGATTCCTATCTCCTGAAGCATGCGCAGAACCATGTAAACACGCGCATGAGCTCGTCAAGTATGCATGCGTCACGTGCCTGTATTTTCATCTTGTGGGCATGCTTCACGTGATAGAAATCTGAACCCACTACCAGCACTGAAATATTTACACATTCATACTTTCTTGTGGATATATTGTGATACATTCCTACCTGAAAAAGGACCAACCACACGGACAACTGGTAAAGTAACATTTTATTCAGCATTCTGGCTTGTAGAGGTCGTGAGAGAACTCTCCTGCTCCAAACACTAATTTCTCCCCGACGTAGAATTATATGAAATCAACGTCTGGTCTTCAGGCTACTCACCAGAATGACATGATGAGACTTAACCAGGGGTCATGAACCCTGGTCTTGGAGAATTACGGCGCTACACAAAGCCACAGCTCTGGTGGGAAACATGGCTGTAGAATGTGATGTTCAACTACTACTGTAGTAACTCTGTGTGTCTCAGTGTCTAAAGGTGCTACAGACTCACATATAACTGCTGTAGTAACTCTGTCTCATTGTTTAAAACCTGTTTGGGATAGGGGGCAGCATTTTCACGTTTGGATGAAAAGCGTGCCCAGAGTAAACTGCCTGCTACTCAGTCCCAGTTGCTAATATATGCATATAGATTTGGATAGAAAACACTCTGACGTTTCTAAAAACTGTCTGAATGATGTCTGTGAGTATAACAGAACCCATATGGCAGGCAAAAACCAGGAAGTGGGAAATCTGAGGTTTGTAGTTTTTCAAAGCTTGGCCTATTGAAAACACAGTGCCTATGGGGTCAAATTGCACTTCCCAAGGCTTCCATTAGATGTCGACTGTCTTTAGAAACTTGTTTGAGACTTCTACTGTAAAGGAGGGGCTCATAAGGGCTCTTTGAGTCAGTAGTCTGGCAGAGTGCCACAAGCTCGTGATGCTTGTTCACGTGAGAAGTAGCTCTCGTTCCATTGCTTTTCTACAGACAAAGGAATTCTCCGGTTGGAACATTATTGAAGATTTATGTTAAAAACATCCTAAAGATGGAGTCTATACATCATTTGACATGTTTCTACTGACTGTAACAGAACTTTGGACAGAACGTTTGGACTTTGTCTGGACCTAGTGCTCGCACCTCATGAAGATGGATTACTGGGCTGAACGCGCTAACAACAAGGAGGAATTTGGACATAAATTATGAACTTTATCGAACAAATCAAACATTTATTGTGGAACTGGGATTCCTGGGAGCGCATTCTGATGAAGATCATCAAAGGTAAGTCAATATTTATAATGCTATTTCTGACTAATGTTGACTCCAACATGGTGGATATTTCTTTGGCTGGTTTGGTCTCTGAGCGCCATACTCAGATTATTGCATGGTGTGCCTTTTCTGTAAAGTTTAAAAAAATCTTTAATTCTGTGAATAACGCTTGTATCTTTTATCAATGTTTATTATGAGTATTTCTGGAAATTGATGTGGCTCTCTGCAAAATCACCGGATGTTTTGGAAGCAAAACATTACTGAACGTAACGCGCCAATGTAAACTGAGATTTTTGGATATAAAAATGCACTTTATCGAACAAAACATACATGTATTGTGTAACATGATGTCCTATGAGTGTCATCTGATGAAGATCATCAAAGGTTAGTTATTATTATCTATATTTCTGCTTTTTGTGACTCCTATCTTTGGCTGGAAAAATGGCTGTGTGTGTTTTTGTGATTTGGCTCTGACCTAACATAATCGGACACGATGGGTAGATAAACTTCTTGTTAATCTTTCATTTGGTGTATTGCACTTGTTAATGTGTGAAAGTTACATATTTCTGAAAAATATTTTGAATTTCGCGCACTGCCTTTTCAGCGGAATGTTGTCGAGGGGTGCCGCTAGCGGAACCCCTAGCCACAAGTTTAATTAAGGTGCTACAGACTCACGTATAACTGCTGTAGTAACTCTGTGTGTCTCAGTGTTTAAAGGTGCTACAGAGACTCACCTATAACGGACGGATATTCCACTGTGCCAACTACATCCATGAGCTCATAGACTTTCTGATGAGCAACATGTAAGATACCTCTCCTCTCTCTCTTCTCCCACTCCACAGTATAGCAGAGGTGAATGTTTACATGTAAGTATTAATTTTGTCCCCTTTATATACCCCCCCCCCCCCCCTCCAGCCAGTCGCACAATGATGACATCACCATGCCGTGCCTGGGTTTGATGGCTAACCTGGTTCGCTACAACCTGTCAGTCCAGACTCACATTAAAGCTCTGGTGAGGACCACCCTCTCTCTACCACCGTCCATCCAGCTTTTCCATTTAACCCTTACTCACCCTCTTTTCTCTCCCTCGTTCTCTTTGATGGAACGGCTTGTTGTAATGGGAAGGCATTCTACTGAACGTTGGTTAACATCTGGGTGTGTGTGTTCCTACAGAGCAATGTGAAGGTGTTCTACTGAACGTTGGTTAACATCTGGGTGTGTGTGTTCCTACAGAGCAATGTGAAGGTGTTCTACTGAACGTTGGTTAACATCTGGGTGTGTGTGTTCCTACAGAGCAATGTGAAGGTGTTCTACTGAATGTTGGTTAACATCTGGGTGTGTGTGTTCCTACAGAGCAATGTGAAGGTGTTCTACTGAACGTTGGTTAACATCTGGGTGTGTGTGTTCCTACAGAGCAATGTGAAGGTGTTCTACTGAACGTTGGTTAACATCTGTGTGTGTGTGTTCCTACAGAGCAATGTGAAGGTGTTCTACTGAACGTTGGTTAACATCTGGGTGTGTGTGTTCCTACAGAGCAATGTGAAGGTGTTCTACCGAACCCTGATTAACTTCCTGGCCCACAACAGTTTGACGGTGGTGGTGTTCGCTCTCTCCATACTGGCCAGCCTCACTCTCAATGAAGATGTGGGGGAGAAGGTAACGCACACACACGCACACACAGACACAGAGACACACACACACACACAGACACAGAGACACACACACACACAGACACAGAGACACACACACACACACAGACACAGAGACACACACACACACACACACAGACACACACACACACACACAGACACAGAGACACACACACACACACACAGAGACACACACACACACAGACACAGAGACACACACACACACAGACACAGAGACACACACACACACAGACACAGAGACACACACACACACAGACACAGAGACACACACACACACAGACACACACACACACACACACACACACAGAGAGACACACACACACACACAGACACAGAGACACACACACACACAGACACAGAGACACACACACACACACACACACACAGAGAGACACACACACACACACGCACACAGACACACACACAGACACAGAGACACACACACACACACACACAGAGAGAGACACACACACACACACACACGCACAGAGACACACACACACACGCACAGAGACACACACACACACACACACAGACACACACACACACACACAGATACACACACACACACACACAGAGACACACACACACACACACACACACAGAGACACACACACACACACACACACACAGAGACACACACACAGAGACACACACACACACACACACACACACACACAGAGACACACACACACACACACACAGAGACACACACACACACACATACACACAGAGACACACACACACACACAGATACACACACACACAGAGACACACACACACACACACACAGATACACACACACACACACACACACAGAGACACACACACACACACACACACACACACACACACACAGAGACACACACACACACACACAGAGACACACACACACACACACAGAGACACACACACACACACACACACACACACAGAGACACACACACACACACACAGAGACACACACACACACACATACACAGATACACACACACACAGAGACACACACAGAGATACACACACACACAGAGACACACAGAGACACGCACGCACAGAGACGCACGCACAGAGACGCACGCACGCACAGAGACGCACGCACTCACGCACGCACAGAGACGCACGCACAGAGACGCACGCACAGAGACGCACGCACGCACAGAGACGCACGCACAGAGAGGCACGCACTCACGCACGCACAGAGAGGCACGCACGCACAGAGAGGCACGCACTCACGCACGCACAGACAGAGACGCACACACGCACGCACAGACAGAGACGCACGCACAGACACACGTAGGCACACGTAGACACACGCAGACACACGTAGACACGCGTAGACACACGTAGACACGCGTAGACACACGTAGAAACACACACGTAGACACACACACACACGTAGACACACACACACACGTAGACACGCGTAGACACACGTAGACACGCGTAGACACACGCACACGTAGACACGCGTAGACACGCGCACACATAGACACGCCTAGACACGCCTAGACACGCGTAGGCACGCGTAGACACGCGTAGACACGCGTAGGCACACGTAGGCACACGTAGACACATGCACACGTAGACACACGCAGACACACGTAGACACACGCACACGTAGACACACGTAGACTCATGCACACGTAGACACACGTAGACACAGAGACACACACACACACAGACACAGAGACACACACACACACAGACACAGAGACACACACACACACAGACACAGAGACACACACACACACAGACACACACACACACACACACACAGAGAGACACACACACACACACACAGAGAGAGACACACACACACACACACGCACAGAGACACACACACACGCACAGAGACACACACACACACACACACAGAGACACACACACACAGATACACACACACACACACACACACACAGAGACACACACACACACACACACACACACACACACACACACACACACACACACACACACACAGAGACACACACACACACACACAGAGACACACACACACACACACAGAGACACACACACAGAGACACACACACACACACACACACATACACACAGAGACACACACACACACACACAGATACACACACACACAGAGATACACACACACACAGAGACACACAGAGACACGCACGCACAGAGACGCACGCACAGAGACGCACGCACAGAGACGCACGCACGCACAGAGACGCACGCACGCACAGAGACGCACGCACAGAGACGCACGCACGCACAGAGACGCACGCACAGAGAGGCACGCACTCACGCACGCACAGAGAGGCACGCACGCACAGAGAGGCACGCACTCACGCACGCACAGACAGAGACGCACACACGCACAGACACACGTAGGCACACGTAGACACACGCAGACACACGTAGACACACGTAGACACGCGTAGACACACGTAGAAACACACACGTAGACACACACACACACACACGTAGACACACACACACACGTAGACACGCGTAGACACACGTAGACACGCGCACACATAGACACGCCTAGACACGCCTAGACACGCGTAGGCACGCCTAGACACGCGTAGGCACGCGTAGGCACGCGTAGGCACGCGTAGGCACACGTAGGCACACGTAGGCACACGCACACGTAGACACATGCACACGTAGACACACGCAGACACACGTAGACACACGCACACGTAGACACACGTAGACTCATGCACACGTAGACACACGTAGACACATGCACACGTAGACACATGCACAATGACATGCAGAGACACACACACACACAATGACACGCAGAGACACACACACACACAATGACATGCAGAGACACACACACACACACACACAATGACACGCAGAGACACACACACACACACACAATGACACGCAGACACACACACACAGACACCAAGGTTTTCTCTATCTTTAGTTCTGGTGGTGACAACTCTCTGTCTGGGCTCTGTGACGTGTGTGTGTGTGTGTGTGTTTCAGCTGTTCCATTCTAAGAACATCCACCAGACATTCCAGCTGATCTTTAACATCATCGTCAACGGCGACGGAACCCTAACCAGGAAGTACTCTGTAGACCTACTGGTGGACCTGCTAAAGAACCCCAAGATGGCTGACTACCTGACTAGGTACACACACACACACACACACACACACACACACACACACACACACATATATAGTTTTCTAGAAGAATAGAAGTAATGTTGTGTATGTCTCTCCCTCCTCTCTGTAGGTATGAACACTTCTCAGTGTGCGTGTCCCAGGTGTTGGGTCTGCTACATGTTAAAGACCCGGACTCTGCTGCCAAGGTGTTGGAGCTGCTCCTGGCTCTGTGTGGTGTGTCAGGCCTGAGGTCTCTGCTGTGTGAGGTCGTGTTCCGTCCCGCCGCCCCACGGCTCCGAGCTGCCAGCCGCAGACAGGGGGTGGGCCTAGACGCAGGGCAGAAAACCGAGCCGGGCTTAGCTCTCATCCAATGGCTGAGCTCTCCGGCTGAGGGGGAGGAGTTATGCTGTCTACAGGCCCTGCAGCTGCTGACTGAACTACTGGAAGTACGGCAGCCCTACACGGACACACAGAACTAAAAGTGGAAACCTGGATTTCACTACAACGCTTTTACCAATTCAGTCTAGCACAGTGATGACTCCTGCAGATAAAGGGACTTGCACTGATTGGCTCTTTGTCCTGGTGTTTTTCCCTCCAGGAGGCGTTGGGTTCACAGGTCGTGTCTGTGTGCGTGTTGGGCTTCGTTGAGTTGTTGGTTCCAGTGGTGTTGGATCTACTGCAGGGACTGGACCCAGCCGCACCAGACAGCCAGCTCAGAACACACTGCATACGCACAACACACACCACCAGCCTGCTGCTAAATATCCTTTACGTGTGTGTGTGTGTGTGTGTGTGTGTGTGTGTGTGTGTGTGTGTGTGTGTGTGTGTGTGTGTGTGTGTATCAGCCTTAACTCTTCCACTGCTGTGTAGTGAGGACTCGGTGTGTAGGGTGGTGTCTCGTCAGATGAGCTCCCAGCTCTGTCTCTCTCAGGTGGAACTACTGCTCTCCTGTTGCCATAACAATGACCCGCTCACCTGCCCCCTCACCGGCCACGACAGTAGCCTCAGGTCAGTGACCAGACACACCCTCTCAGAACATACACACACACACACACAGAACATGGTTGTTAACACCTGTGTGTGTTCCAGTCAGGTGTGTGGTGAGGCTGTGTTGAAGGCTGTGGAGTTGATGAGTAAACTGAGACAGCAGGTGAAGGACATGGAGACCAGCTTCTACAGAATACTACAGGTACACACACACACACACACCTGTGGAGCCGAGCTTAAAGATTGCCATAGTTAAATGTCTCTCCCTACAGGACCAGAGGATGGTCACGCCCCTCTCTCTGGCGCTGACGTCCAGTCACAGAGAGCATGTTCAGACCGGGCTTCGTCTACTGTTGGAGGCCACGCCTCTCCCAGACTTCCCTTCGCTGGTGTGAGTGATTGAACACACACCCACATGGTGTGAGTGATTGAACACACACCCACATGGTGTGAGTGATTGAACACACACCCACATGGTGTGAGTGATTGAACACACACCCACATGGTTAGTCAGTCAGTGTTTATTCTGACTGCTGCCTGTGTCTCAGTCTAGGGGAGAGCATCGCTGCCAACAATGCATATCGCCAGAGGGAGGCTGAGCTGTCTGTCAAACGGGTTGCTGTGCAACAGGATGTCCCAGCCCCCATGGGGAAAAGCCTATCAGGGCCTTCTCCCTCCAGCCCCTCCCACAGCATTCACAGCCTCATAGAGAAACTACAGAATGGCATGGAGGTGTGTGCGTCTGTATTCTGACGTGTGTTGTAGATGGTGTGTGTGAGTCTGTATTCTGACGTGTGTTGTAGATGGTGTGTGTGAGTCTGTATTCTGACGTGTGTTGTAGATGGTGTGTGTGAGTCTGTATTCTGACGTGTGTTGTAGATGGTGTGTGTGACGTGTATGTGTTGTAGATGGTGTGTGTGACTTGTGTGTGTTGTAGATGGTGTGTGTGACGTGTATGTGTTGTAGATGGTGTGTGTGACGTGTATGTGTTGTAGATGGTGTGTGTGACGTGTATGTGTTGTAGATGGTGTGTGTGTGACGTGTAGATGGTGTGTGTGACGTGTAGATGGTGTGTGTGACGTGTATGTGTTGTAGTTGCAGGATCAGATGAAGGATGTGCGTGTGTCAGAGATCATGGATGTTTATGAACAGAAGATCTCCTCTCTGGCGGTGAGGATCTCTCCCAGACCTTCCAACTCCATGGCTGTCAACTCTGATGGTCACGGTGGTGCTGTCAACTCTGATGGTCACGGTGGGGCTGTCAACTCTGATGGTCACGCTGGTGCTGTCAACTGTCAACTCTTTTCCACCATTTCTTTGCATGTGATGTAACCACCATGAGACATTTAATTGAGTTAGTATTGTAACTGCTTCTCTCTCCCTCTCTCTCCAGTCTAAGGAGGGGAGGTTACAGGATCTGTTAGAGGCCAAAGCTCTGGCTCTCTCTCAGGCCGACCGCCTCATCACTCAGTACCGCTGTCAACGAGCTCAGGCAGAGGCCGAGGTAACACACACACACACACACACACACAGACGCGCACACAGAGGCCTTGGCTTCTAACACAGATGGCCTTTGTCTCGGTCTCTCTGTAGGCACGTAAGCTAGCATCTATGCTGAAGGAGGCAGAACAGAGGAGAGAGGCGCTGCAGGTTCGTAACAGAAGAGTTAGCACATGCTAAGAGGTTTAGCATTACTGTTCTGCTAAAGACTAGCTAGCAGATGCTAACCGGTGTGTGTCTGTTAGGTGGAGTTGGGCAGCCAGGTGCTGGAGGCAGAGAGGGCGAAGGGAGACATCAAGGAGTTGTTGCAACACAATGCTAGACTGCAGGCTGACTCTCAGGAACACCAGTCTCTCAAAGGATCCTATAACCAGCTGCTTAACAGGTCACACTCTCACACACTGATCTCTATGGTCTTCTCTACAAAGACGTTTCATATGCATGTATTTGATGATGCGATTCCTGTTCCTGTGTAGGTTTAATGAGAGTGAGCGTCTGTTGAAGGAGCTGCAGGCGGCTCATATCTCCCTCATTAAACAGATGGACACACTGAGGAAGACCCAGGACACACTACGACTACAGCACGACAAGTAAGACACACACAGTAGCAATAAAAACATTCCCTCGCCAACTATTTACAATCATTTTTTCTTTCTCTTTTTCAGGGCATTGTGTGAGCTGAAAGAGAGGCAGGAGCAAATGAAATCCTTTCAATCAGAGCTTCAGCAGAGAGACTGTGACATCACAGGTCAGTTTGAGCTAAACCAGTTACCACTCTCTTACTCTCTCTCTCTCCTTCCCTCTCTTACTCCCAACCCCTTCTCTCTCCTACTTTCCCTCACTTTTACTGTCTCTCTCTTTCTCCCTTTCTCTCGCTAACTCTGTCCCTCTTCTCTCAGGTCTGCGTGGTGAGTTGCGGGGTCAGGAGGAGAGGGGGAGAGCAAAAGAGAAAGAGAGGGAAGAACTAGAGGAAACAGTGGATATTCTGAGGAAGGAACTCAACAAGACTGAGCTGGCCAGAAAAGACGCCAGCATCAGGGTAAGAACACACTGGTAAAGTATTGGAGGAGGGAGGGTGTCGCCAGCTAGCTTGTACACAGTACTGAATAAGATAATAACCAACTCCATACACCCACAAGGGGAGATCTAAATGATTATAATACAAAGTCCTTTCTGGAAAGGAAGTTGGCTAAGTCTGTGTCCCATCTCCTTCCCTGTCCCCTCTCCTTCCCTCTCTCCTGTCTACTCTTCTCTCCTTCACCCTCTCCTGTCCTTTCCTCCTGTCCCCTCTCGTGTCCTCTCCTCTCCAGGCGTCCTCTCTGGAGCTGCAGAAAGCCCAGGTGGAGGCCAAACTGCAGAAGAAAGAGGACGAGCTGAACAAACACTCTTCTATGATCGCCATGATACACAGCCTCAGCTCTGGCAAACAGAAGAGTGACGTCAACCTGTCCCTCTGAGACACAAACACACACTGCCAATCTGTCTCTGTGACATCTGCACACACACACACAGGATCAGAAGCAATGGATATTTTTAAACTGATTTAGTAACCAATTTCTGTCATTTTAATGTACCGCTATCTGCATTTTTAAACCTATTGTCCATATATCCTGCATTTACCATTATTTTACCATCTGTTTTTCTGTTGTATTGACGTCTAAATAAATATTGACTGGTCTGATGATCCGTGTGTTTGGGATTTTATCTGTAGTGACACATAGTGGGAACAGCAGGAGCCGAGTTTGAACCAGCAACCCAGTGTTTTATGGGACGAATGACCTGACCTCTTATCGAAGTCCAGACCTCTTAGCAGAGGCTGTAGTAGACTGGACTCACAGGTGGGGTACAGGACAGTGAAGGGGAGTTTTAGACATATCCAACTTCCCTACCAAAACCTACAGCACTGTGTACAGAGACACAGTGGGCATTTTGCTCTTTAAATTATAATCTGTGCCCCGGCCACACACGAACACACAGGCGAACACACAGGCGAACGCACAGGCGAACACACAGGCGAACGCACACTATAATGTCCTCGGAATGTCATTCAGACTGTAATGCACCAGACAGCTTTCAAAGACTGGTGCAGTGTTGCCTTGGAGACCAGGCATTATTGACTAGACCTACTCACTGATCCACATGTTGAGGTGGAAAACAGGTTGGGGTTGAGCAGGCAACATGAGGTAGAAGTAAAATAAGACTAGTAAAGTCAATGTATTTCATGTTCACAGTATAATGAGGAGTGATCCAGTGCTGTTATGGCAGTACGCTTCTCCTCAATATCAAAACATTAGGAAAACAAACATTCACAGATAACTAAATGGACCAATAGAAAATAATCACAGTACCTATACAGTAGTAACATGCTATTTAACTGGTAACTACAGAGGAGGGGAAGTTTTTGGTCAGATAGTCTTGCTTAGCATAAGAAGCACTTGAATGTCCACTTTGAATAGGGCCATTTTCACCTCTAGGTCAACCTTGTCTTGATTCTGAAGCACTGCTACAGTATTGTGGTTATGGCTGTTAGCCCAGCTAGCACACTTGGTTCCTTGGAAGTTGTGGGAATGTACGTTTTTTTTTTTGGTTTCCCATTGGTTCTGGTAACAATGCCATACGTTTCCTGACCGTTAAAACTGAACGTTTCTAAACGTTCTGAGAATGGAAGTGAACATTTTGCCTGTTCTGGGAATGTACAGTTTTAGGTTACAGGGAGAATCTGCAAATGTTTTTCTATGGTTCTTATCGTGGAAATATTCGGTCAATCATATTTCACAAATACCGGAGCTTGTGAGTTCAAATAGACTTTTACTACATGACAAAAGCCGAGCTGGTTCATGAATACAAATGCCCTGACCTTGATTCTACCTGCCCTTCGGTACCTCCTGGACTCTTTGACTTTGACCTTTTTGCCTGTCCACGACCATTCTCTTGCCTACCTCTTTGGATTAATAAACATTGTAAGACTCCAACCATCTGCTTCCTGTGTCTGCATCTGGGTCTCGCCTTGTGCCTTGATAGGATAGGGGTGTTAGCAATATGATTATAGCTACACCTTGTAATTGTGTAGGTGAAATTGTCATCATTGCTCATTTGCGTGTATGCAACTGGAGAATTATCCAATTGTCACCTTTCCACTTTGTCCTCCCCTGGGTCAATATCCCTTCCTTCTGTCTGAGGCACTGGTATGTCTGCTGTGGCTGACCCCTCTTCTCCTTGATCTTGTTGTTGTCTTTCTCTGTCTTCCTCTCTTCCTTCTTCATTCTGAAGTGGTTTTCCACTCTGATCGTTTTCATTTGGACCATTTGTATTTGCTGGAGGGGGATAGGTGAGTTTAGTGTGAGTTAGCAGGATTCAGACACACAAACAGCTAGTATGAGTAAATGCAGTGGACCAGGTGAGTTTAGGGTGAGTTAGCAGGATTCAGACACACAAACAGCTAGTATGAGTAAATGCAGTGGACCAGGTGAGTTTAGGGTGAGTTAGCAGGATTCAGACACACAAACAGCTAGTATGAGTAAATGCAGTGGACCAGGTGAGTTTAGGGTGAGTTAGCAGGATTCAGACACACAAACAGCTAGTATGAGTAAATGCAGTGGACCAGGTGAGTTTAGGGTGAGTTAGCAGGATTCAGACACACAAACAGCTAGTATGAGTAAATGCAGTGGACCAGGTGAGTTTAGGGTGAGTTAGCAGGATTCAGACACACAAACAGCTAGTATGAGTAAATGCAGTGGACCAGGTGAGTTTAGGGTGAGTTAGCAGGATTCAGACACACAAACAGTTAGTATGAGTAAATGCAGTGGACCAGGTGAGTTTAGGGTGAGTTAGCAGGATGCAGACTCAAAAACAGCTAGTATGAGTAAATGCATGTAACCATAAGGACATTAATATTCCATGGAGGTCTACCTGCGGCAGAGAGTGACTCTCCCTCTTCAGATGACCATGTTACGTCTGCATTGGGGCAGAAAACCTTGAGACAGTAAAGTAGCAGAAACTGAAAGCTGTTCATCAAAAGCCACCAATGTAACCCTCCTCTCTGTTCATCAGGAGGTGGTTGTGTTAAATGGTTCAACAGATTATGATGTCATCATCATCATCATCATAACTTACCTCTCAGCAGGTAACATATCACTGCTGCTATAATCACTGCTGCTATTATTATACCAGTGATTGAACCTGGACTCAGTCCATCTGAAACTGAAGGAGAAAATACAGAGTATCAGTTTTATTGTTGAATGTGATCCTGTGACTTACAGTGAGGGGAAACAGTAAGAGTAAACTTTGTACCATCAGATAGTTTATCAGGTGTGATCTGCAGGTAGGTGAGGATCAGGTGTGTGTCTCTGGCAGTAGAGAGTTCACAGCTGTAGGTCCCCTGGTGGACCATGGTTAACTTGTGGAGCTGAAGGCTGCCAGAGTCAGACAAATTCTGAACCTGATCCTTCCACTGGTCATCAATTTACATCTGAGATGTACTCTTGGTGTAGGTGGAGGTGAGGATGGTGACTATCTGGTTGAACCTCCAGGTGAGGTTAAAGGTCAGGAGGTCAGACAGAGAGGGGTTATTGACCAAAATCGATTGAATTGTTATTAATAATAATAACAGCACATGGAATAAATCATAGCGATGCAGGAAGGGGTGCTGGAAGTGCTGCAGAGAAATAGAATTACATTTGCCAAATTGTATAATTACTCTTGTCTCTGTACAGTGCCTTGCGAAAGTATTCGGCCCCCTTGAACTTTGCGACCTTTTGCCAAATTTCAGGCTTCAAACATAAAGATATAAAACTGTATTTTTTTGTGAAGAATCAACAACAAGTGGGACACAATCATGAAGTGGAACAACATTTATTGGATATTTCAAACTTTTTTAACAAATCAAAAACTGAAAAATTGGGCGTGCAAAATTATTCAGCCCCTTTACTTTCAGTGCAGCAAACTCTCTCCAGAAGTTCAGTGAGGATCTCTGAATGATCCAATGTTGACCTAAATGACTAATGATGATAAATACAATCCACCTGTGTGTAATCAAATCTCCGTATAAATGCAACACACAAGTCGTGACTTTGTCTCAAATACAAGGAGTGAAATGTTACAGTTTACCCCACTTTCTGGGTCAGTTGTACCAGGGCTTGGGGTGAAATGTAAAAGTTTATCCCACTTCCTGGGTCAGTTGTAACAGGGCTTGGGGTGAAATGTAAGAGTTTACCCCACTTCCTGGGTCAGCTGTAACAGGGCTTGGGGTGAAATGTAAGAGTTTACCCCACTTCCTGGGTCAGTTGTAACAGGGCTTGGGGTGAAATGTAAGAGTTTATCCCACTTCCTGGGTCAGTTGTAACAGGGCTTGGGGTGAAATGTAAGAGTTTACCCCACTTCCTGGGTCAGTTGTAACAGGGCTTGGGGTGAAATGTAAGAGTTTACCCCACTTCCTGGGTCAGTTGTAACAGGGCTTGGGGTGAAATGTAAGAGTTTACCCCACTTCCTGGGTCAGTTGTAACAGGGCTTGGGGTGAAATGTAAGAGTTTACCCCACTTCCTGGGTCAGTTGTAACAGGGCTTGGGGTGAAATGTAAGAGTTTACCCCACTTCCTGGGTCAGTTGTAACAGGGCTTGGGGTGAAATGTAAGAGTTTATCCCACTTCCTGGGTCAGTTGTAACAGGGCTTGGGGTTGAAATGTAAGAGTTTACCCCACTTCCTGGGTCAGTTGTAACAGGGCTTTGGGGTGAAATGTAAGAGTTTACCCCACTTCCTGGGTCAGTTGTAACAGGGCTTGGGGTGAAATGTAAGAGTTTACCCCACTTCCTGGGTCAGTTGTAACAGGGCTTGGGGTGAAATGTAAGAGTTTACCCCACTTCCTGGGTCAGTTGTAACAGGGCTTGGGGTGAAATGTAAGAGTTTACCCCACTTCCTGGGTCAGTTGTAACAGGGCTTGGGGTGAAATGTAAGAGTTTATCCCACTTCCTGGGTCAGTTGTAACAGGGCTTGGGGTGAAATGTAAGAGTTTACCCCACTTCCTGGGTCAGTTGTAACAGGGCTTGGGGTGAAATGTAAGAGTTTATCCCACTTCCTGGGTCAGTTGTAACAGGGCTTGGGGTGAAATGTAAGAGTTTACCCCACTTCCTGGGTCAGTTGTAACAGGGCTTGGGGTGAAATGTAAGAGTTTACCCCACTTCCTGGGTCAGTTGTACCAGGGCTTGGGGTGAAATGTAAGAGTTTACCCCACTTCCTGGGTCAGTTGTACCAGGGCTTGGGGTGAAATGTAAGAGTTTACCCCACTTCCTGGGTCAGTTGTAACAAGGCTTGGGGTGAAATGTAAGAGTTTACCCCACTTCCTGGGTCAGTTGTAACAGGGCTTGGGGTGAAATGTAAGAGTTTACCCCACTTCCTGGGTCAGTTGTAACAGGGCTTGGGGTGAAATGTAAGAGTTTACCCCACTTCCTGGGTCAGTTGTAACAGGGCTTGGGGTGAAATGTAAGAGTTTACCCCACTTCATGGGTCAGTTGTAACAGGGCTTGGGGTGAAATGTAAGAGTTTACCCCACTTCCTGGGTCAGTTGTACCAGGGCTTGGGGTGAAATGTAAGAGTTTACCCCACTTCCTGGGTCAGTTGTAACAGGGCTTGGGGTGAAATGTACCAGTTTGAAAAAATACATAGATCATGATATGTAGCAAAATATTGAAAGCCTTTATTGAGAACAACATTGCCAGGTTTCAACATTTTGTGCATCATAAATAATAACATAATCATACAAATCATTAAATGTTTATTATTATTTTCACGTTCCATTAAATATAAATAAAAAACAACCACCCTCCTACTGTTCATTACATCATCCACAGCTACTGTCGCTGTCATGTTGTCAATATCTGCTAAGAACCTTTTTTTGCTCTATCATACTGGGCACATAATATGTGAGATACACAGATGAACTAAAAACACTAGCACTACAAACACTCAGAACAAAGAGAACAGCAGCGCCTGTTCTCTCTCTTCAAGTCCCCCTTCTGAGGCTGGCTGCCTGTTGAGAACAAGTGACAGTCTGAACCTCCTACCCACACAGCATCCATCTCTTCTATGTTCAACATACCAGAATTCACTATTTTAGTCTATGTTTAACATGTTAGTCTACAGAAAATCTGTGAAAATAAATTAATGACACCACTTTACCAAAAACAATCAAAATTTATGTATTAAAATCTTAAATATTGCCAGATTGGTTTTCACATCTGTTTCACAAGGTGTTCATTATTGTAAATTGTAAGGTATCCTTTGATGGTATTTATTTGTTCCACATTATTCATTGTTGTATCCTAGGACCTACAATATATACATATACACTGCTCAACAAAATAAAGGGAACACTTAAACAACACAATGTAACTCCAAGTCAATCACACTTCTGTGAAATCAAACTGTCCACTTAGGAAGCAACACTGATTGACAATAAATTTTACATGCTGTTGTGCAAATGGAATAGACAACAGGTGGAAATTATAGGCATTTAGCAAGACACCCCCAATAAAGGAGTGGTTCTGCAGGTGGGGACCACAGACCACTTCTCAGTTCCTATGCTTCCTGGCGGATGTTTTGGTCACTTTTGAATGCTGGCGATGCTTTCACTCTAGTGGTAGCATGAGACGGAGTCTACAACCCACACAAGTGGCTCAGGTAGTGCAGCTCATCCAGGATGGCACATCAATGCGAGATGTGGCAAGAAGGTTTGCTGTGTCTGTCAACGTAGTGTCCAGAGCATGGATGCGCTACCAGGAGACAGGCCAGTACATCAGGAGACGTGGAGGAGGCCGTAGGAGGGCAACAACCTAGCAGCAGGACCGCTACCTCCGCCTTTGTGCAAGGAGGAGCAGGAGGAGCACTGCCAGAGCCCTGCAAAATGACCTCCAGCAGGCCACAAATGTGCATGTGTCTGAGGGTGGTATGAGGGCCCGACATCCACAGGTGGGGGTTGTGCTTACAGCCCAACACCGTGCAGGACGTTTGGCATTTGCCAGAGAACACCAAGATTGGCAAATTCGCCACTGGCGCCCTGTGCTCTTCACAGATGAAAGCAGGTTCACACTGAGCACATGTGACAGACGTGACAGAGTCTGGAGACGCCGTGGAGAACGTTCTGCTGCCTGCAACATCCTCCAGCATGACCGGTTTGGCGGTGGGTCAGTCATGGTGAGTGGCCGCACAGCCCTCCATATGCTCGCCAGAGGTAGCCTGACTGCCATTAGGTACCGAGATGAGATCCTCAGACCCCTTGTGAGACCATATGCTGGTGTGGTTGGCCCTGGGTTCCTCCTAATGCAAGACAATGCTAGACCTCATGTGGCTGGAGTGTGTCAGCAGTTCCTGCAAGAGGAAGGCATTGATGCTATGGACTGGCCCGCCCGTTCCCCAGACCTGAATCCAATTGAGCACATCTGGGACATCATGTCTCGCTCCATCCACCAACGCCACGTTGCACCACAGACTGTCCAGGAGTTGGCGGATGCTTTAGTCCAGGTCTGGGAGGAGATCCCTCAGGAGACCATCCGCCACCTCATCAGGAGCATGCCCAGGCATTGTAGGGAGGTCATACAGGCACGTGGAGGCCACACACACTACTGAGCCTCATTTTGACTTGTTTTGAGGACATTACATCAAAGTTGGATCAGCCTGTAGTGTGGTTTTCTACTTTAATTTTGAGTGTGACTCCAAATCCAGACCTCCATGAGTTGATCAATTTGATTTCCATTGATCATTTTTGTGTGATTTTGTTGTCAGCACATTCAACTATGGATAAGAATATTTCATTCATTCAGATCTAGGATGTGTTATTTTAGTGTTTTAGTGTATCATAATAGAGGACTACTGAAATTAAATGATTTCAGTGTAGATAATGGAAGGGCAAGTTAAATAAAAACATGACAGCCAGACAAGCCAGTGTATGAATCAAATGGATTTGCATATGAATGGAGTGGAAATGAGCTGACTTCGTAATCTGTAAGGTAAGAAACTTTATTGTGTCAAGCAGATTAAAATTTTTCTTTGACATTTCCGAAATGTAGCACATGGATTTCATGTTGTAATGTTAACAGGGTACCCAAAAGTAGTTCAAATGAATGTTTTCATTTTATTAGCTAAACAAAACTTTAAACATCAACATTGTTGCGGAACTCAGCCTTGTTTGCATAGAGATGATGAAAGGAACGTAGTTTAGGCTGTAATGATCTACAAAATTCTAGTCATTAGGTAATCACACCGTTTATATAGAAACGGACGCTAATAGTTTATCGAATCCCATTGTGACACAGTGGGGGACACTCAAGACCCAAACTGTTACAGACCTATATCCATCCTACCCTGCCTTTCTAAAGTCTTCGAAAGCCAAGTTAACAAACAGATCACCAACCATTTAGAATCCCACCGTGCCTTCTCCGCTATGCAATCTGGTTTCCGAGCTGGTCATGGGTGCACCTCAGCCACGTTCAAGGTCCTAAATGATATCATAACCTCCATCGATAATAGACAATACTGTGCAGCCATCTTCATCGACCTGGCCAAGGCTTTCGACTCTGTCAATCACCGCATTCTTATCGGCAGACTCAAAAGCCTTAGTTTCTCAAATGACTGCCTCGCCTGGTTCACCAACTACTTCTCAGATAGAGTTTCGTGTGTCAAATCGAAGGGCCTGTTGTCCGGACCTCTGGCAGTCTCTATTGGGGTGCCACAGGGTTCAATTCTCAGCCGACTCTTTTCTCTGTAAATATGAATAATGTCGCTCTTGCTGCTGGTGATTCTCTGATCCACCTGTACGCAGACGACACCATTCTGTATACTTCTGGCCCTTTGGACACTGTGTTAAAATCATTGACCTATAAGAGAAGACATGACCAAAGCAAGGCACCCATATAGAATTAAAACAACATGATTCTTAATGAGAAATATAATCTAATAAACAAATGTTTGCATAACCAATGACATGAAAACTGGCTCCAACGGTGAAGGTTCATGAATCTTACAAAGATTTGTTCACAGTGGGAATTTTGAAATAGGGGGATTAGAACC
The DNA here is from genome assembly GCF_045791955.1 of Oncorhynchus clarkii lewisi. Taxonomy (NCBI): domain Eukaryota; kingdom Metazoa; phylum Chordata; class Actinopteri; order Salmoniformes; family Salmonidae; genus Oncorhynchus; species Oncorhynchus clarkii. Next base: position 15,407,125 of record NC_092161.1, on the reverse strand, counting down.
CCAAAAGTGTTAAGAAAGATCATAAATGTAATTTCAGATTTAGGTTTAGGGGGTTAATAACTTTTTGGAAACCACTATTCACAGTATGGGGTTTATAAACATGTACAGACATAGAGAACCATCACATCAAGGAGGTGTAACAGTGATGAAAGGCAATTCAATGTACAACAGTGGTCTTCTGTAGCAAGCAATATGTGGTAAATATGTTTACACTGAATGGTTTCATTAACTTCTTTAAATGTTTTATAAGTAAGTTGTAACAGGCCTCATTCAGCAGTCTGAATTAACGTATAGGTCAATTCATTGCTCTCTGAGCTCTTTGATATACTGTAAACTCCCTCTGTAGCTAACATCTACAATAACCATTAGACGTAGGAGTCAGAGTTATCATAAACAGTCTCAGGGATTGCTCTCTCTGGAAATTCCTTTGGTCTGTAAAAGAGTTAGGTAAATCAGCTCTTTGCGCCTTACTTGTGGAAAATTCTCCAAGCTTCTCTAAACGTTGACATTTTGGGGCCTCTAGATACATTTTTTGTTAGTTTGTCAAGTTTCTAATTATAGTTTATAATCATAGTTTGAACATAGTTGGCCATAGTTTCTAATCATAGTTTCTAGTCTGAGAGGTTTTGAAATAATAAGATGGTCAAATAGAACATAAGAGGGCATAAGATACATGAATGAACAGTATGAATGAAAACAAACAGTATGAATGAAAACAATGGCTACTGCTCAATGGATAAATAGCCTTCATTTTTTTTAAACATAGATGTCACTGAAAACAATGAATACATATCAGTTGTCATGACGTTGCCCTGTTGGATGAGGTTTCTGATCCCCCCCCATAAATACCTTTCCCCCTTTCCCCCAGAGAAAGTATGGTAGCATCAAAAGGTTGGAGAATGGAACAATATTTCCCTTTCTCAACCAGTTGAAAGTGTCCGTTGGTACTTAAAGAATATGATGTCAGATCAGATGTTGCCTGGGACATTATATCTGATGATAGGATGACATAAATTGTATCTTGGAAAGTCTACACATTCTAGTTATCAGATTCACATGGAATTGTTGTGCATTTTTAATGTTTAAATATGAAACTATTTGTGAAAAGATGAAATGTAATTTTAGCCTCCTAAATAAGATAATTGTTTTCTTAAGTTAACTTATTGTTACGGTTTTCTTCTATCTCCTCCTCTGACGAGGAGGTGTAGCAAGGATCGGACCAAAATGCATCATAGTTGGTGTTCATGATCTTTAATAAAGGAAAAACTCAAACATGAACATAATACAAAACAACAAACGTGCGAAAACCTAACAGCCTATACTGGTGCACAAACAAACACAGAGACAGGAACAATCACCCACCAAACATTCAAAAAATATGGCTGCCTAAATATGGTTCCCAATCAGAGACAACGATAAACACCTGCCTCTGATTGAGAACCACTTCAGGCAACCATAGACTTACCTAGAAAACCCCACTAAGCCACAATCCCAATACGTACAAAAAAACCCAAGACAAAACACACCACATAAAAAACCCATGTCACACCCTGGCCTGACCAAATTAATAAAGAAAACAGAAAATACTAAGACCAGGGCGTGACACTTATGCTCACTCAGTGGCCACGCCCAAGTGAACAGACTTTGGTTGGAGAGGGATGAAACACTCCCTTCTCTTCTCTAGTACAAAAGCCTCTGTGACCCAATTCACATCAGACTAAGCAAACTCCGGCGTGAGCCAGATCACGTGGAGGTGATGATCACCACGCTGGAATGGTGAATTTCAACTAGACCTGTCAGAGCTGAGTCTAGTCACGAGCTGAATATGGCAACTTGGTTTGAACTTTGAACTATTCTTCACTAAAGAAGAAGTGATACATCCTGATGTTGAGTTATCAGCTGCAACTGTAAACATACGTGGCCTAGGAAAGAACAGACAATCTCCTAAGAACGACAGGGTACTTCGACCACAAAGATTCTTCAAAGGACAATGGCGATCTCTGCTGGTCAAACCAGTCTTCCATCTTCAACCCATCTTTCGAAATGCCATCGGACCATCTTCGTAAATATTAACGAAAAAGAAAAACTCCCGTTTTTTGGCTGAAAAATAGTTTTGAGGCAGCTCTTTGTGAAAATGTTCACTGTTGAATCGTCTGGTTGGAAATGTAACCCATATGGCTGTCACTCGTATCAATCACACCATTAAAACAATCATGTACATCACAAAGAATGGAATCGATGGTTTTGTCATTGTGGCCCAGACATGAAGGACACAAAACACATAGAATTGGTCTAGGAGACATGTTTTCTGTAGTTTTCTATGGTTTATCTGTGTTACACTTTTCAAAAGGACATAAACACAGGACACAGGGACAGCTCATCACTTTTTAACACATACCCATGCTATATTCTCTCTGCCTGGGTTCAGTATGAGTGACGTTCAGTTAGCTAGCTAGACTGTTCTTACTTTGAAATTTCCCTAGGTTGTGTGTGCTTGCTAAAGACAATTTTGACTAACTTGATTGTTTCTGACATATGTACGTATTTAATTGTGTGCTTTTATTAAATATGTATAACTGACACACTGTTGTTTTTATAGAAGAAGATATGTACTTGTATCTGTGGTCAGTGTGAACTCTAAGTACATATGGAAATGAATTTGCAAACACATTCATTTTTTATTGTGGCATGGTGTCAGTGTGATTCAAACACATGATCTTCTGGTCTCTATCTATGGAATTTGTCCACTGAGCCACCAGGATGGAGCTATCTTGCCATGTTTGTTTTTAAACTCATACAAAGCTGTTCATTTTAGTCTATTCAAACAGACCCTATTTCAAAAGAAACAAACACTAATTAAGATCAGGAGTGGCCACTTAACAAGATAGAGGATATACAGAGTTTTGTTGATGCTGAGAACGGAATGTATATGTTTTTAAATAACATTCTTTGAATGCTGTTCAAATCAAATCAAATGTTATTGGTCACATACACATATTTAGCAGATGTAAATTCGGGTGTAGCGAAATGCTTGTGTTCCTAGCTCCAACAGTGCAGTAGTATCTAACAATTCACAACAGTACACACACATTTAAAGTAAAAGAATGGAATCAAAAACTTCTTCAGGCTAGGGTCATTTTTTCTCAATTTCCGCCTGATTGACGTGCCCAAAGTAGACTGCCTGTTGCTCAGGCCCTGAAGCCAGGATATGCATATAATTGGTACCATTGGAAAGAAAACACTTTGAAGTTTGTAGAAATGTTAAAATAATGTATGAGACTATAACACAATAGATATGGTAGGAGAAAATCCAAAGAAAAACCAACCAGAATTGTTTTTTTTGAGAGCCCATTCTCTTACAATGGCAAGTATAGGGAAATAATTAAATCTAGCTCCCAGTATGCAATGCCTATGGCTTCCACTGGGTGTCAGCACTCAATGTTCAAGGTTTCAGGCTTGTTTCTTCCAAAACGAGTAAGAATAATGAGTTTTACTACAGGGACACAGTCTTGGAATTTCGTGTATGGGCATGCGATGAAGAGGAGACGCACCTGCTAATATCGTTTTCCTATTGGACATACTTCTTTCCGTATGAAATATTAGAGTTTGATTACATTTTAGGGTATCTGAGGAGTCAATAGAAATGTATTTTGACTTGTTTTAACAAAATTTAGCGGTAGATTTTTGGATTCCTTTCTCTGCTGTTGAACGAGTGGATTGCTCAAATTGATGACGCAATCTAAACAGACTTTTTGGGATTTTATCTAACAAAACGACACTACATATTATAGCTGGGACCCTTTGGATGACAAATCAGAGGAAGATTTTCAAAAAGTAATTGAATATTTATCCGCTATTTGTGAATTTATGAAACCTGTGCCGGTGGAAAAATATTTTGATGTTGGGCGCCGTCCTCAAACAATCGCATGGCATGCTATCGCTGTAATGGCTACTGTAAATCGGCAAGTGCAGTGAGATTAACAAGAATTTAAACTTTCAACCAATAGAAGACAATTGTATGTACATAAATGTTTAATATCCATAATTTTTATGATCATTTATTTGAATTGCGCTCCCTCCAGTTTCACCAGAAATGTTCCCGCTAGCGGGACGATTAGCCCAAATAGGTTTTAAGAATTATTTAAATATTATATTGAGCAATATCGGAGTGGCATTGGCTGAAATACAGTAGAATATAATACAGTATATACTTATGAGATGAAAGCAGCATGCAAACATTATTTAAACATTATTAAATTGATTACTGTTCCATAATTAAAGTGGCCAGTGATTCCAAGTCTGTGTATATAGGGCAGCACCCTCAACCGAGTGGAAGCCAGCTATTGAATGCTATTTAACAGTCTGATTGCCTTGAGATAGAAGCTGTTTTTCAATCTCTCAGTCCGAGCTTTGATGACACCCTTGAGGATCTTCTTGGCCTTACTCTGATATCAGGTGCTGTAGGTGTCCTGGAGAGCCCTGCGGTTGAGGGAGGTGCAGTTGTAGTCTTTGAACGTTACTAATGTTTTGTGGTTTTTATGGAAAGTTTTCTACATGTTGATTGAAGGCATAACTATGTCTGCTGTGGATGAACCCTCTTCTCCTTTACCTTATTCTTGTTGTCTTTCTCTGTCTTCCTCTCTTCCTTCTTCATTCTGAAGTGGTTTTCCACTCTGATCGTTTTCATTTGGACCATTTGTATTTGCTGGAGGGGGATAGGTGAGTTTAGTGTGAGTTAGCAGGATTCAGACACACAAACAGCTAGTATGATTAAATGCAGTGGACCAGGTGAGTTTAGGGTGAGTTAGCAGGATTCAGACACACAAACAGCTAGTATGAGTAAATGCAGTGGACCAGGTGAGTTTAGGGTGAGTTAGCAGGATTCAGACACACAAACAGCTAGTATGAATAAATGCAGTGGACCAGGTGAGTTTAGGGTGAGTTAGCAGGATTCAGACACACAAACAGCTAGTATGAGTAAATGCAGTGGACCAGGTGAGTTTAGGGTGAGTTAGCAGGATTCAGACACACAAACAGCTAGTATGAGTAAATGCATTTAACCATAAGGACATGAAAATTCCATGGACGTCTACCTGTAGCAGAGAGTGACTCTCCCTCTTCAGATGCCCATGTTACTTTTGTATTTGGCCAGAAAACCTTGAGTTGGGAGACTTCAAAATATCAGAAGCTGAAAGCTGTTCATCAAAAGCCACCAATGTAACCCTCCTCTCTGTTCATCAGGAGGTGGTTGTGTTAAATGGTTCAACAGATTATGATGTCATCATCATCATCATCATAACTTACCTCTCAGCAGGTAACATATCACTGCTGCTATAATCACTGCTGCTATTATTATACCAGTGATTGAACCTGGACTCAGTCCATCTGAAACTGAAGGAGAAAATACAGAGTATCAGTTTTATTGTTGAATGTGATCCTGTGACTTACAGTGAGGGGAAACAGTAAGAGTAAACTTTGTACCATCAGATAGTTTATCAGGTGTGATCTGCAGGTAGGTGAGGATCAGGTGTGTGTCTCTGGCAGTAGAGAGTTCACAGCTGTAGTTCCCCTGGTGGACCATGGTTAACTTGTGGAGCTGAAGGCTGCCAGAGTCAGACAAATTCTGAACCTGCTCCTTCCACTGGTCATCAACATACATCTGAGCTGTACCGTTGGTGGAGGTGGAGGTAAGGATGGTGACTATCTGGTTGAACGTCCAGGTGAGGTCAAAGTTCAGGAGGTCAGACTGAGGGATACTGCAGGGGATGGACACCTCACTGCTTGGAGATCCTTGGACCGGATCTAAAATTATGTCACGAGAAAGTGCCTTTCTAGCCTAATCTTTGCATTCTGTCTCACAATGTTGTGTTGTTTTTGTACAGTTTGCAGCCAGATAAATATATTGAGGAATTTATTCATTGATTTATGAATTGATTGATTGATTACCTTGCTGTTTCAGGGTTGCTGTCCTTTCTACTGTCCCAGAGGTCACGGTACAGGTGTTGGTTTGGTTTCTGCTAAACTGTTTTGTGCTGGTGATGTCATAGAGGCCCCGGTCATCCACCTTGATGCTGGTGGAGTTCTGTATGGTTCCAGGGTCAAATGAAAGGTCAGAGGGGGGGTCAGTGGACCAGGTGAGTTTAGGCTCAGGGTAGATACCTGTAGAACTGCAGGTGATGATGTCATCTGATAACTGTATGTCCACCAAGCGGACTGGAGCTGCAACAAAGTAGACATTACACATGGAGCAGCATGAAGTGATCATCATAGACAGACAGACAGACATTCTGTACCTTCCACTGCTATGTTAATGAAGGACTCCATGTTGCCTTTAATAGTGCTGGTGTAACACTTGTATCTGCCCTGGTCCTGGAGTGTGATCCCTCTCAGCAGTAGTGAAATGTTTCCTTTGGGGATCTGGTCATTGAACAGGGTTGTTCTCCTTCTGAAACGCTGGCTCTGCTGTTTGAGCTGATCTGTACTGTAGTAGTAGGAGTGGACGGTCACGTCCTTGTCTTCTAGTTTCATCCAGTGGATGACTTCCTCACTGCCAGGCAGGAAGCTACAGGGCAGGACACAATCCTCTGAGAACCCACAGGTTACATGGACGTCTGCAATTGAATTAACCCACGTTAAGTGGGTATCTGGACAAGAGAGGATTCAAACACAGACTCCTACACTCCCCAATAGTCAGATACCCTGGGAAAGTGAATAGGCCCTTTGTTTATATCAGAGTGTTAATAACCTGTTATTATTGTTAATATTGTTAATATTAACCCGAGTCTATTCTGTCATTGTGGTCTTCCTCGGTCCTCCACCCTCCACACCCACAGCACCTAACCTCTAACTAAGATCACAATCTCAAGTAAAGACTCCAGTCAAACATGAATGACTACACTTCCTTCATGCCTCTAATCATACCACACCCAGTCAGCAATCATTTACATTGATAAGACAAGTTAGCCTGTCCCGTTTGGTATGTTGAATCACTGATCTTCCATTAGTTGTTCAAACATAACCACAGAGAGACTTCCTTGAGACCTCATTGTCATTCACATGATCACATGATGATGAATCTACACTGAACAAAGATATGAATGCAACATGTAAAGTGTTGGTCCTATGTTTCATAAACTGAAATAAAACATCCCAGAAATGTTCCACACACAAACCAAAAAATTTGGGGGCAGAAATTTGTTTAAATCCTTGTTAGTGACCATTTCTCCTTTGTCAAGATATTCCATCCATGTGACAGGTGTGGCATATCAAGAAGCTGATTAAACTGCATGCTCATTTCACAGTTGCACCTTGAGCTGGGGACAATAAAAGGCCACTCTAAAATGTGCAGATTTGTCACACAACACAATTCCACAGATGTGTTTTGAGGGAGCATGCAAATGGCATTGGTATGAGCAGGCATAAGCTACGGACAACGAAAACAATTACATTTTATCAATGTCAATTTTAATGCACAGAAATACCGTGACGAGATGCTGAGGCCCATTGTCGTGTCATTCATCCACTACTATCACCTCATGTTTCAGCATGATAATGCACAGCCCCATGTAGCAAGGATCTGTTCATAATTCCTGAAAGCTGAAAATGTCCCAGTTCTTCCATGTCCTGCATACCCACATTGAGCATGTTTCGGATGCTTTGGATCAGGTAATCCCAAACTGGGGTACGCGCAATGCCGTCGGGGGTACGCCAAATAAAAATGTGTTTCACATTTCTTTTTTTTATAGAAAATTATTCACATTTTCAAGCAGGTAGCCTAGTCAAATAATTAACATCCAATCACATTAACCGTTACCGAAACGTTCACTCTTGCGCAGACATTTAGAAACGTAACATGACATTTTGAAAAATAAGCCCCCGATATGGCTTAAACATTTTTTTTACCTTTATTTAACCAGGTAGGCCAGTTGAGAACAAGTTCTCATTTACAACTGCGACCTGGTCAAGATAAAGCAAAGCAGTGCGACAGAAACAACAACACAGAATTACACATGGGATAAACGAACATACAGTCAATAACACAATAGAAAAATCTATGTACAGTGTGTGCAAATGTAGAAGAGTAGGGAAGTAAGGCAATAAATAGGCCATAGAGGAGAAATAATTACAATTTAGCATTAAAACTGGAGTGGTAGATGTGCAGATGATGATGTTCAAGTAGAGATACTGGGGTGCAAAAGAGCAAGAGGATAAATAACAATATGGAGATGAGGTAGTAGGGTGTGTTATTTACAGATTGGCTGTGTACAGGTACAGTGATCGGTAAGCTGCTCGGACAGCTGATGCTTAAAGTTAGAGAGGGAGATATAAGACTCCAGCTTCAGTGATTTTTGCAATTAGTTCCTGTCATTGGCAGCAGAGAACTGGAAGGAAAGGCGGCCAAAGCAAGTGTTGGCTTTGGGGATGACCAGTGAAATATACCTCCTGGAGCGTGTGCTATGGGTGGGTGTTGCTATGGTGACCAGTGAGCAGAGATAAGACGGGGCTTTATCGAGCAAAGACTTATAGATGACCTGGAGCCAGTGGGTTTGGCGACGAATATGTAGTAAGGGCCAGCCAACGAAAGCATACAGATCGCAGTGGTGGGTAGTATATGAGGCTTTGGTGACAAACCAGATGACACTATGATAGACTACATTCATTTTCCTTAGTAGAGTGTTGAAGGCTAGTACAATGCTGGGGAAAAAGGCCCAAAAACTATACAGACAATGACTTCATCAAACAACACTGTTTCACGACGCGTCATGAAACCATGTAATGCTTTTACAACATACAGAAGTGCGCTGCTTATCAAGGGGCAAAGCATTGACACTTTTTTTTTCATTGAGACGAGCTTAAACTTTTCTTTACTGACCATCATTTTTATTTTCACTAACCACTTGCATTATTACACATTTCTCACACGACTGGACCTATCTGGGTGATCTGGTTTTGATCTGTTTTTTTCTCGCCTGAATGATCTGAATCTAGCATTACAGGGACTCTCCGCAACTACATTCAATGTGCGGGACAAAATTGAGGCTCTGATTAAGAAGTTGGAGCTCTTTCTGTCTGCATTAGCAAGGACAACACATTTACACAGAAAAAAATGGTACGATTTTTTGTGTGTAAATGCACTCAAGCTTACGGACAACGTTAAATGTGATATAGCGAAGCACCTGAGTGAGCTGGGGTCGCAACTACGCAGGTACTTTACCGAAACAGTAAACTCAAACAACTGGATTCGTTATCCCTTTAATGCCCAGCCTCCAGTCCACTTCCCGATATCTGAACAAGAGAGCCTCCTCGAAATTGCAAAAAGCTGTTCTGTGAAAATTGAATTTAATCAGAAGCCACTGCCAGATTTCTGGAAAGGGCTGCACTCAGAGTATTCTGCCTTGGCAAATCAACACTGATGCCCTTTGCAACCACGTACCCATATGAGAGTGGATTCTCTGCCCTCACTAGCATGAAAACGAATAAATACAGGCACAGAATGTGTGTGGAAAATGACTTTAAAACTGAGACTCTCTCCAATACAACCCAACACTGCCGAGTTGTGTGCATCCTTTCAAGCACACCCTTCTCATTAACCTGTGGTAAGTTATTCACAATTGTTGATGAACAAATACGGTTTTATATGTAAGATGGCTAAATAAAGAGCAAAATTATTGATTATTATTATATTATTATTTGTGCCCTGGTCCTATAAGAGCTCTGTCACTTCCCACGAGCTCACTTGACAAAAGCTCACACTCATTCTTATGTTTAATAAATGTATCGTATAGTGTGTGTGTGTGGCAGGTTTACATTGATGGCAAAAAACAACATTTGAGAGTGCACTGACCCTGGTGCAGCTGGAGTTTGAATGTTTGAAGGGGTGAGGGACAATAAAAAGTTTGGGAACCACTGCTCTGGATCAATGTGTTCCAGTTCCCACCAATATCCAGCAACTTCGCACAGCCATCGAAGAGGAGTGGGACAACATTTCACAAGCCACAATCAACACCCTGATCAAGTCTATGTGAAGGAGATTTGTTGTGCTACGTTAGGCAAATGGTGGTCACACCAGATGCTGACTGGTTTTCTGATCCACTCCCTTACCTTTTTTAAAGTATCTGTGACCAACAGATGCATATCTGTATTCCCATTCATGTGAAATCCATAGATTAGAGACTAATGAATGGATTTCAATTGATTGATTTCTTTATATGAACTGTAACTCAGTAAAATCTTTGAAATTGTTGCATGTTGCAATTTGGAAAATAATCAGACCCTTCAACATTTTTCACATTTTGTTACGTTACAGCCTTATTCTAAAATGTATTCAATAGTTTTCCTCTTCCTCAATCTACACACCCCATAATGACAAATCCCCAAAAATATATATTTTTTAATTTGAGCAAATATATAAAAATAAAAAAACAGAAATGCCTTATTAATATTATTATTTAGAACCTTTGCTATGAGACTCGAAATTGAGCTCAGGTGCATCCTGTTTCCATTTATCATCTGTGAGATGTTTCTAGAACTTGATTGGAGTCCACCTGTGGTAAATTCAATTGATGGACATGATTTGGAAAGGCACACACCTGTCTATATAAAGTCCCACAGTTGTGACAGTGTACATCAGAGCAAAAGCCAAGCCATGAGGCCGAAGGAATTGATTTATTACATTGAAATAAAATAGACATCAATGACAGGCACATTAACCCCCAGAGTTCGTGGGCCCCCCTGCCTTGTGGGGGCTCCAGTGCCCCTGCTCCCTCGCCACACTTTCAAAGCTGATTATGCATGATCTGGAAATGTGTCCGGAGGTTTGGTATGGATGGTGTGACGTAATTTTGGGGCCTCCAGAGGTGTGCAGAGGCCAGATCAAGCTACGTACCACATCGCTGTGCGTGTTTACCAGTTTAGATAGATGCATGTGGACACATGTGCATGTGTAGCATATGACAATAGCAGGATCATATCAAGGATATCATGACAAATGAATACATAAATGACACTTTAAACTTGATGATGAGTTGATCATTTGAATCAGCTGTGCAGTACTAAGGCAAAATGTACCCCCCTTTGAGTCCTCAGGACCAGGACTGAGAACCACTGCTCTTCATTGGGACCCCTTCATCCGTAGACATGCTTTCACAACACTCTGTATCTGAGGACAGAAAACATCACAAGACACAGACTTCATAATACTCAAATTAGACACCACTGAATACTATGTTACTATTATCTTTGTCCTCACTTCTAGTGACTGGAACTACACAAAAGTACCTGCCCTATCCAGAACAGCCTACTCTCTCACTTTGACAGTTGGGGCTGCTATCCTTTCACCCTCCTCCATGGCTGTTAGCTAGCTACCTACAAATGCATTTTTTTAATATTTTTTTTTACATTGATAAATACATCAAGATATCTAGCTAATATGAAGTTAGGTAGCTGGTGATATTTAATTAACTTAGCTAGCTATCTATAGAGTATGTTAAGTTGGTTAGATAGCTAGCTAGCTACATTAGCAGCTCTTTTGATTTAGCCTGCACTGTAGCTAGTTAGCTAATAATACATGTTTTTTTTTAACATTTTCTAAATGTGTTTACTTACTTGAATATGTTCACCCAGCTTTGTGGACAATTGGAAACAGGGCAGCAAGGTTTGTTTGTCACCAGAGCGTTTTGGAGCATAGTACTATTGAACTATGTACCCATTTGTGTTGTTGTCTGTTCACACTGCTATGCTTTATCTTGGCCAGGTCGCAGTTGTAAATGAGAACTAGCCTACCTGGTTAAATAAAGGTGAAATAAAAAAATAATAATAACCAGACCTTCATACAAACTTGCTATGCTGAATTCTTTATGCACCATCGAATGTGCTGTTATATGCTGCCATATGCTGCCAGCACGCCCACAAGCAAGCCACTCTTGGTGGCATAAGTGGCACGTGCCAATTTACCGCATGCTAGTGAACACAAGCCATAAGGCTTTATATCTTGGGCTTCTGGAAAGTGACTGAAAAAGTGCCACAGCTCGTGAAAAAGAAAAGTATAAGGGAGATGTCGGTGAACATATGCCGTGGTCAAGGCTACGACGGTGCCAGTGCAATGAGTGGAGCTTATTCAGGTGTTCAAAAGCGAATATCAGAGTCAATTTGTACTTGTGTTAATGTTTCTACGACAATCAATGCAAAATGTATAGCGAACAAGAGATTTAAATGCATTTTTATATGATTTGATTATTTCGATCAACACTAGATTTTTTTATGCAAATCAACGTTTGTTAAAGTAGGCCAGATGTTTTTAGAACAAATGCTTACCTTATGCCTAACCTTAAAGTAAGACCAAAAGTGACAGTTTTGTTTCCATTCATTTTAACGACAAATTTGACTTTGTGGCTGAGGCAACTTGTGGAAACCCTACCTAGTAGTGGTGATATTACGAAATGCATGTTACTGAATACACTGTACAGGTGTTGCTGTGAGTTTGACAGGAAGAGACTCTTGACAGGAAGGGAAAACACTCTGTCCATCAGTACACACTTGAAATATGACCAAATCCTTTAGAAGTCTGACACTGTAATGGTTTGGGGACGAAAGCTCTAACAGTACATAACCAAGCTTCACATACAGTGGGGGAAAAAAGTATTTAGTCAGCCACCAATTGTGCAAGTTCTCCCACTTAAAAAGATGAGAGAGGCCTGTAATTTTCATCATAGGTACACTTCAACTATGACAGACAAAATGAGAAAATAAAATCCAGAAAATCACATTGTAGGATTTTTACTTAATTTATTTGCAAATGATGGTGGAAAATAAGTACAGTACGTAGGTATTTGCTCTTTATCATAAAACAACAGGACTGACAGACTTTCTTCTTCTTCTCCATTCACCCAGCGGGTCAGATGCCGGGCACCAACCACAATAGGAATTTTCTTCAGGTATTCAACCCGAACATCCGTTGTCCTCCCTGAGATTACTCCTTTGACGGGTGATGAGAGACTTCAAGTGGAACCTTTAATTCAGTGAGTGGTCACAGTTTAGTAAAGTTTAGTCACTTTTGTTTATTGTTTTTGTTGCAAGCCTGGAGGAGCATACTGCTAACATTTGCCAAGGGGTAAATAGCCTGGAGGAGCATACTGCTAACATTTGCCAAGGGGTAAATAGCCTGGAGGAGCATACTGCTAACATTTGCCAAGGGGTAAATAGCCTGTAGGAGCATACTGCTATCATTGGCCAAGGACAAATAGCCGGAAGGAGAATACCGCTATCATTTGCCAAGGGGTAAATAGCCTGCTGCAGGCTAAGAAGACTGGCTGGAAAAGGATAAAGAAAGTTGAGGATGAAAAACCACATTCAGATGTGTCATTTATCTTGTCTGATACAAGGTGTTTGTCTCTCACTTTACTCTTATCACATAAGCCGTACAAGCATCCCATTCTAGTAATAAAGTAGACAATATGTTTTTTATTTTAAATATGATACTATTTGTAATACAAAGAAGACAAGTCTGTCTGTAATCTGGATCTAGTTGCATGTCATCATCAACAAATCATCAACAAATTGATCCATGATCATACCAGTAGTTTATTGTTAAGAGTCATTATGTTCTTCCTATCTTGACTAATTGATTACACCAGAGAGATTTTAGCCACTCTGGTCACTCTGGCCGAGGAGTAGGGTTGATCCAAGCATTCTGACCTCACAACGGCAATCAAGCACCCAAGCTAACTGGATAAAGTTAGCTAGCTTGCTAGTTACTTCCAGACATAAATGAGGGAACACATCACTCTAACCATTTTATTTGCCCTAGCAGAGCTGGTTAGGCTGTTCTCATGTTATCCAGAGTGTTGGTGACTGTAACTGTGCTGCTGGCAACAATTTATTTACGCTTTTTTTGCTGATGTTTACTGACACAGTGGCTAGTGATCACTATGGATTTAAACAGACAGAGTCAAAGTCAGAGACATACAGAGACAGACAGAAGGTAAAGACTGTTAAAACAACTCAGACTGTAATGATGGTTGTTGCTCACCTCCCCCCTCTGCGTGTGGCAGTCCATAGCAGAATCACTACCGACACCAGACCCATTAATGTCATAATAACATGAACACTGGCCATCTTCACGGAAACCACCAGGGTTATCATTGTGGATACAAACTCCTCCCTGTCTTAATGCACTGTGCAGAATCTGGTACGAGCATACAGAACGGAACGCTGCTTGTCGAATCTGGTACGAGCATACAGAACGTTAACACTGCTTGTCGAATCCGCATCCAGTATCCATCTGTCGTTCTGCCCCTGAACAAGGCAGTTAACCCACTGTTCCCCGGAACATCCCTGCCGGCCAAACCCTCCCCTAACCCGGGACGACACTGGGCAAATTGTGTGCCCCACCATGGGTCTCCCGGTCACAGCTGGCTGGAATTGAGCCTTGACTTGAACCAGAATCTCTAGTGGCACAGCTACCACTGCGATGCAGTGGTTTAAACCACTGTGCCACAGGAGGCACCTGTTCCCAGACACTTCTGCCCAGATGCACAAAGAGTCTGGTGGACCAACATGTCAAACTTGGCCTTCGTTAGCATCGGCTTAATCTATCAACCAATCATCTCTCACAACCCCTCACAACCTCTTGCCTCCATTTGCAGCCACGCCTCGCAGTCTTGTCATTCGCTAAAATTAAATGACGACAAATACTTTGCTCAGTAGGTCACTCCCATAGAATTCTATGGTCAGCCTGGGGACCAGGTTATGAACAGTGCAGTTTCAGATATACTTTGAGACAAAGTTTAATTAATTCAGTCAGCATACTGCCCCATCGTAAACAGCCCATCTATCTACCTACCTCATCGCCATACTGTATTTATTTATTTATCTTGCTCCTTTGCACCCCAGTATCTCTACTTGCACATTCATCTTCTGCATATCTACCATTCCAGTGTTTAATTGCTATATTGTAATTACTTCACCACCATGGCCTATTTATTGCCTTAACTTACCTCATTTGCACTCACTGTATATAGACTTTTTTGTTTTATTTAGTTCTACTGTATTATTGACTGTATGTTTTGTTAATTCCATGTGTAACTCTGTGTTGTTGTATGTGTTGAACTGCTATGCTTTATCTTGGCCAGGACGCAGTTGTAAATGAGAACTTGTTCTCAACTAGCCTACCTGGTTAAATAAAGGTGGATTAAAATACATTTAAAAATCGTGTTTATCATTGTGCTTGTGTTGCTTCAGCACAACACTGCCATCGATAGACAAATCTATAAGTTGTACATTTTACATTTGAGTAATTTAACAGACACTTGTATCCAAAGCGGCGTACCTAAGAAGGTTAACTAATCAAATGTTTTGCATTTACTTTCCTATTTACAGAGGATTTAGTTGTTTTTTGTGGATGTCATGGAAACCACATAACATTTTCATAAATATTGTCAATTTTAATATTTATGTAATTATTTCTGTGTTATTGATATTGTTTTATTTTCTTGTCTAAGAAATACTAAGGAAAACCAATGTTCTTTAATACAGTGATTCTCAACTGGAGGGTCGCAACTTTTATTTAAACATTATTTTGAAGGTCAACCACGCTTATTGCTGCTGACGTTACACGTGCAGCGCGTCTGCAGTGGTGAAAATGTATGGCTAGCTAGGCTCAGTCTCGGAGGGTTTTCGCGCTGCACACACTCACTGACCAATACAATAACGTTCCCGCCCCACCCACACGAACATATCCAATGAAATTACATATTTCTCGACACAAACAAACAAATCCAATAAAAATACTTAAATGTGACATGTCCAATCAGATAATACAGATCTTCTTCTGACAACTATCTTGATTGACAGCTAACTATGATGACATGTTCTGCAGGCATTGCACATGTGGATAGTTAACTGTCATTTAACTCAAATAGGCTAACTGTCAAAGTACAACATCATAGAGACGTTTTTAAACCGTGCAGCTCCCTCTTCATCTACTGCTGCTTCCAATGTCAATATCAAGGCAGACAGCTCGGTCCCTGTCAAGAAGAGAAAATACCTATATAAAATGAGAAGGCATCTGGACACCAAGCATCCACGCCACAAAGATAAGACAGCTGACTTAAAACATTTTTTTGAAATTCTCTGGAGGCCTCACAAGATTAATTGAAGAATGTATCAACCGTACAAGAAAAGGCCCTTTGCGCATCATACCTTGTGACCCTGCGCATTGCTAAGTGCAAAAAAAGCCCACACCAGTGCAGGGGATCTCATACTCCCTGCTGTGATTAATGTGTGCAGTGAAATCTTGGGAGTAAGCAACCAAATTAACTTAAAACCATTCCCCGATCCAATGACATCACGAGGAGGAGAATCCAGGACATGTCTGAGGACATTACACATCAGGGCAAATGGCCACTACGCACTGCAGATGGATGAATCCACAGATGTGGCTAACCATGCAATTCTAATGGTCTATGTCAGACATGACTGGGAGAATAACTTCAATGAGCATTTCCTCAACTCATGTTACTTGATATGTATTATTTCCTTCTTGCACTCACTCACTCACTCACTCACTCACTCACTCACTCACTCACTCACTCACTCACTCACTCTGAAAGTCATCTTTCTTGTACCTCAGCACAACCATAACTGCTGTAGGTTCAGGTAGAAAAGCACTTATTTCAGTAGATGCTTAATGTAAATGTTTGACCATTATCGATCTTTGGTTTCAGGTGAAACTCTGACCAGCGGACCCTGGATGGTCAGTGTGGAAGGCCAAGTCAGACCGCTTTGAATAGTTCTAGTCATGTTTCAACTTTATCACAGGAAGTAAACTAGTCAGAGAACCAATTGATTGCTTTTGCCTAATGCAGGAAATAGAGACGGCTTGTGGATTCAGAGGAGAAAAGTGTGCATTTTAGATGAGATGGTTCAGAGTGAGTGACCCTCAACTCAGTGTGTTTGAGTAAGATGAGGCCACACAGCTTCAAACGAGGCTTCTTCAGTGAATGATGTTAGCATGTATTAACGTTAGGCAAGAACATTGACAAGTTTAGGGTTATGTTTAGTTTATTAAAAGGCTGGTGCTTACATCCCCTGTTTACCACAATCTACTTCTAAGAGGACATTTACTTGTCACTGTGATAGTGGGGACATATTGTACTACAGTTTGTTATTGTACATGTAGACCTATATTATTGTACATGTAGAACTATATTAAAATGGAAACCTGCTGTTGCTGTCCACTTAAAGTTAATTTAACTGTACTTACGTTTCTTGTCTTCTATTCTATTGCTGAACACAAAGTTGTTTTATTTGAATGGTTACAGCAATTTACATTAATATTATGTTACTCAACGTACAACAGGGCATTGGATTCTCATTTACAACACTGTAATAGCAATTTACATACATTTACTGGTAATTATGTTGCCAATCAAATGCTGGAACAAAATGTGTATTTACAGTTGGGTTCTGGAATCTGATTTACAGTACTATGATACATATTTACTGTAAGTTACTGGTATCCCATTTACAGTAATTTCCTGGCAATTAAGTTGCCAATAAAGTACTGTAATAATGTTGATTTACAGTGAGTTACTGTTCATTTACGGTACTATAATATATTTACTGTAAGTTACTGGTGCCTCATTTACAGTAATTTACTGGCAATAAAGTGCCAATAAAATACTGCAAGTTCACAGTACTTTGTTGGCAACTTAACTGCCAGTAATTTACTGTAAAATGTACAGTACATTTCTATCATTGTAATTACATTATTGCCACTTGAGACACCGTGTAGGCTCTATAGCTTCGTGAAATGTTAGCCTTAACCTGAGAACGTGACGACCAAATAGGCCTACCTATAAACATGTGTCCATTAGCTAAAGCAAAGCCATGCCCTGCACCTTAGAAAGCATATCATCGTTTCGATAGACATGTATCCTCATAGACATGTTGCAATTTCAGCACTATGGACAGCGACCGGTGGTCTACTTGGTGGGGCCCAGAGAAATTGTGGCTAGCAATCACCATGGAATTTAGTTTTTTGAGACATACAGAGATAGATATAAGGTAAAGACAGTTAAAATAACACCGACTGTAATGATGGTTGTTGCTCACCTCCCCCCTCCATGGGCGTGGCAGTCCATAGCAGAATCACTACCGACACCAGACCCCTTAATGTCATGAGAACCTTAACTCTGGCCATCTCCACGGAAACCGGAAACCAGACACCAGGGTTATTGTCATGAATGAAAAATCCTCCCTGCCTTATTGTCCTGTGTAGAATCTAGTACCATCATGCAGCACTGAACGCTGCCTGATGAATGCGGATCCACAAACCAGTTTAAGATGTTATACACATGAAAACCAGTAGATGGGGACCTTGTCCCAGTAACAAGTACTCCTTGTAACAGTCTCTTCTGGACACACATCTTAGTAAAACAATACAAAGCAACAGACCTCTGACGTCACTGTGTCCAGACAGAGTCCAGGCTCAGTAGATGTACTATCTGTACAGAAGACATTACAGATGGAATTTTCCTCCATTCAACATTTTCCATCATGTATTATTATTATTCAAGTTTTGCAAGTTGAAGTAGTGGAAAAGTACCCAATTTTCGTACTTGAGTAAAAGTAAAGAATTTGGCTCAAGTAAAAGTGAAATTCACCTAGTAAAATACTACTTGAGTAAAAGTCTAAAAGTATTTGTTTTCAAATGTACTTAAGTATCAAAAGCAAAAGTATAAATCATTAAACATTTCTTATATTAAGCAAACCAGACAACATGAATGTCTTGTTCTTTTTACATTTAAGGATAGCCAGGGGCACAGTTCAACACAAACAAAGTATTTGTGTTTGGTGGGTCTGCCAGATCAGAGGCAGGAGGGATGACCAGGGATGTTATCCTGATAAGTGCGTGAATTAGACAATTTTCCTGTCCTGATAAGCATTCAAAATGTTCCGAGTACTTTTGAGTGTCAGGGAAAACATATAGAGTAAAAAGTACATTCCTTTCTTTAGGAATGTAGTGGAGTAAAAGTAAAAGTTGTCATAAATATAATTAGTAAAGTACAGTACAGATACCCCATTTAAAAAAAAAAACTTAAGTACTTTACACCACTGGCAATGTGTCTGTGTGAGTCCTTGTATACTGACCCTCCCTAACAGAGACCATAATATATTTCTATAGAACTCTGAGACACTTTCTGTCCAGTGTGTGTTTGCCATGTATACCCTGTCAAGTGTGTGTACCCCCCTCTACAGGCCAATGGAGAATACTGTTCAAAGGCAGACATGCTACAAGGCCTACTGGGAGTGAATGGAATGGCAGCATACAGTCTTTTGACCATACCAGACCATGTTCACTTTGCTGTTTGTTTCTTTAGTTTATTGATCTCAATTCGTTTTGGTAGAATTCTATACATTTGTGTATCCAAAAAAAACGACAAAAAAATGTGCTATTATTTTTCAACTTCATGGGATTTGTATGCTTCAAGACTAACATTTCAACACTCTCCATTGTGAAATTGCATTGGGAAAATTATATTGGACAATTTAGCCACCACAGTCTTCTTTGGGGACTTTGGTCCAGCGGTGTGTGAATGGCCCCTAACTGTAATTCTCCTCCATTTTCTGTCACTGCATTACCCTCTGCTACTTGTGTCCTTCTGTCTTCCTCTCCTCCCTCCTTTATTGAGGCGCTGGTTGACCTCATTACATTCAATAACCTGAAACATGGTGTTATATATCACCAACTGGTTTAGAGCTGGAGGAAATCACACACATCTGATACACACAGACACTATGTGACATGCACACACATCTGATACACACAGACACTATGTGACATGCACACACATCTGATACACACAGACACTATGTGACATGCACACACA